>NC_083798.1:8246323-8324976 GCF_015708825.2 Lethenteron reissneri | reverse complement strand
ACTAACTCACTCACTCTGGCAACTCAACTCGCTCACTCTGGCAACTCACTCACTCACTCTGGCAACTAACTCACTCACTCTGGCAACTCACTCACTCACTCTGGCAAACTCAACTCGCTCACTCTGCAACTCACTCACTCACTCTGGCAACTAACTCACTCACTCTGGCAACTCAACTCGCTCACTCTGGCAACTCAACTCGCTCACTCTGGCAACTCAACTCGCTCACTTGGCAACTCAATCACTCACTCTGGCAACTAACTCACTCACTCTGGCAACTCACTCACTCACTCTGGCAACTCAACTCGCTCACTCTGGCAACTCACTCACTCACTCTGGCAACTAACTCATCACTCTGGCAACTCACCTCGCTCACTCTGGCAACTCACTCACTCACTCTGGCACTCACTCACTCTGGCAACTCACTCACTCACTCTGGCAACTCAACTCGCTCACTTGGCAACTCACTCAACTCACTCTGGCAACTCACTCACTCACTCTGGCAACTCAACTCGCTCACTCTGGCAACTCAACTCGCTCACTCTGGCAACTCAACTCGCTCACTCTGGCAACTCACTCACTCACTCTGGCAACTAACTCACTCACTCTGGCAACTCACTCACTCACTCTGGCAACTCAACTCGCTCACTCTGGCAACTCACTCACTCACTCTGGCAACTAACTCACTCACTCTGGCAACTCACTCACTCACTCTGGCAACTCACAACTCGCTCACTATGGCAACTCACCACTCACTCTGGCAACTAACTCACTCACTCTGGCAACTCAACTCGCTCACTCTGGCAACTCAACTCGCTCACTCCTGGCAACTCAACTCGCTCACTCTGGCAACTCAATCACTCACTCTGGCAACTAACTCACTCACTCTGGCAACTCACTCACTCACTCTGGCAACTCAACTCGCTCACTCTGGCAACTCACTCACTCACTCTGGCAAACTCACTCACTCACTCTGGCAACTAACTCACTCATCTGGCAACTCAACTCGCTCACTCGGGCAACTCACTCACTCACTCTGGCAACTCACTCACTTCTGGCAACTCACTCACTCACTCTGGCAACTCAACTCGCTCACTCTGGCAACTCACTCACTCACTCTGGCAACTAACTCACTCACCTGGCAACCTCAACTCGCTCACTCTGGCAACTCAACTCGCTCACTCTGGCAACTCAACTCGCTCACTCTGGCAACTCACTCACTCACTCTGGCAACTAACTCACTCACTCTGGCAACTCACTCACTCACTCTGGCAACTCAACTCGCTCACTCTGGCAACTCACTCACTCACTCTGGCAACTAACTCACTCACTCTGGCAACTCAACTCGCTCACTCTGGCAACTCAACTCGCTCACTCTGGCAACTCAACTCGCTCACTCTGGCAACTCACTCACTCACTCTGGCAACTAACTCACTCACTCTGGCAACTCACTCACTCACTCTGGCAACTAACTCACTCACTCTGGCAACTCAAACTCGCTCACTCTGGCAACTCACTCACTCACTTTGGCAACTAACTCACTCACTCTGGCAACTCACTCACTCGCTCTGGCAACTCACTCACTCACTCTGGCAACTCACTCACTCTGGCAACTCACTCTGGCAACTCACTCACTCACTCTGGCAACTCACTCGCTTTGGCAACTCACTCACTCACTCTGGCAACTCACTCACTCACTCTGGCAACTCACTCACTCACTCTGGCAACTAACTCACTCACTCTGGCAACTCACTCACTCACTCTGGCAACTCACTCACTCACTCGCTCTGGCAACTCACTCACTCACTCTGGCAACTCACTCACTCACTCTGGCAACTCACTCACTCACTCTGGCAACTCACTCTGGCAACTCACTCACTCACTCTGGCAACTCACTCACTCACTCTGGCAACTCACTCACTCACTCTGGCAACTAACTCACTCACTCTGGCAACTCACTCACTCACTCTGGCAACTCACTCGCTCTGGCAACTCACTCACTCACTCTGGCAACTCACTCACTCACTCTGGCAACTCACTCACTCACTCTGGCAACTCAACTCACTCTGGCAACTCAACTCACTCTGGCAACTCACTCACTCACTCTGGCAACTAACTCACTCACTCTGGCAACTCAACTCACTCACTCTGGCAACTCAACTCACTCTGGCAACTCACTCACTCACTCTGGCAACTCAACTCGCTCTGGCAACTCACTCACTCTAGCAACTCAACTCACTCTGGCAACTCACTCACTCACTCTGGCAACTAACTCACTCACTCTGGCAGCTCAACTCACTCTGGCAACTCACTCACTCACTCTGGCAACTCAACTCACTCTGGCAACTAACTCACTCACTCTGGCAACTCAACTCACTCTGGCAACTAACTCACTCACTCTGGCAACTCAACTCGCTCACTCTGGCAACTCAACTCACTCACTCTGGCAACTCACTCACTCTGGCAACTCACTCACTCACTCTGGCAAACTCACTCTGGCAACTCACTCACTCTGGCAACTCACTCACTCTGGCAACTCACTCACTCTGGCAACTCAACTCGCTCACTCTGGCAACTCACTCACTCACTCTGGCAACTCACTCACTCACTCTGGCAACTCAACTCGCTCACTCTGGCAACTCACTCACTCACTCTGGCAACTAACTCACTCACTCTGGCAACTCAACTCGCTCACTCTGGCAACTCACTCACTCACTCTGGCAACTAACTCACTCACTCTGGCAACTCACTCACTCACTCTGGCAACTCAACTCGCTCACTCTGGCAACTCACTCACTCACTCTGGCAACTAACTCACTCACTCTGGCAACTCAACTCGCTCACTCTGGCAACTCAACTCGCTCACTCTGGCAACTCACTCACTCACTCTGGCAACTAACTCACTCACTCTGGCAACTCACTCACTCACTCTGGCAACTCAACTCGCTCACTCTGGCAACTCACTCACTCACTCTGGCAACTAACTCACTCACTCTGGCAACTCAACTCGCTCACTCTGGCAACTCACTCACTCACTCTGGCAACTCACTCACTCTGGCAACTCACTCACTCACTCTGGCAACTCAACTCGCTCACTCTGGCAACTCACTCACTCACTCTGGCAACTAACTCACTCATGCTGGCAACTCAACTCGCTCACTCTGGCAACTCAACTCGCTCACTCTGGCAGCTCAACTCACTCTGGCAACTCACTCACTCACTCTGTCAACTCACTCACTCACTCTGGCAACTCAACTCACTCTGGCAACTCAACTCACTCACTTACTCTGGCAACTCAACTCGCTCTGGCAACTCACTCACTCTGGCAACTCAACTCACTCTGGCAACTAACTCACTCACTCTGGCAGCTCAACTCACTCTGGCAACTCACTCACTCAGGCAACTAACTCACTCACTCTGGCAACTCAACTCGCTCTGGCAACTCACTCACTCACTCTGGCAACTCACTCAATCACTCTGGCAACTCAACTCACTCACTCTGGCAACTCAACTCACTCTGGCAACTCACTCACTCACTCTGGCAACTCAACTCACTCACTCTGGCAACTCAACTCACTCTGGGAACTAACTCACTCACTCTGGCAACTCAACTCACTCTGGCAACTCAACTCACTCTGGCAACTCACTCACTCACTCTGGCAACTCAACTCACTCTGGCAACTCACTCACTCACTCTGGCAACTAACTCACTCACTCTGGCAACTCAACTCACTCTGGCAACTAACTCACTCACTCTGGCAACTCAACTCACTCTGGCAACTCACTCACTCTGGCAACTCACTCACTCACTCACTCTGGCAACTCACTCACTTTGGCAACTGAACTCACTCACTCTGGCAACTCACTCACTCACTCTGGCAACTCAACTCACTCACTCTGGCAACTCACTCACTCTGGCAACGCAATTCACTCACTCTGGCAAGTCAACTCACTCTGGCAACTCACTCACTCACTCTGGCAACTCACTCACTCACTCTGGCAGCTCAACTCACTCTGGCAACTCAACTCACTCACTCACTCTGGCAACTCAACTCACTCTGGCAACTCAACTCACTCTGGCAACTCACTCACTCACTCTGGCAACTAACTCACTCACTCTGGCAACTCACTCACTCTGGCAACTCACTCACTCACTCTGGCAACTAACTCACTCACTCTGGCAACTCACTCACTCACTCTGGCAACTCACTCGCTCTGGCAACTCACTCACTCACTCTGGCAACTCACTCACTCACTCTGGCAACTCAACTCACTCTGGCAACTCAACTCACTCTGGCAACTCAACTCACTCTGGCAACTAACTCACTCACTCTGGCAACTCAACTCACTCACTCTGGCAACTCAACTCACTCACTCTGGCAACTCAACTCACTCTGGCAACTCACTCACTCACTCTGGCAACTCACTCACTCTAGCAACTCAACTCACTCTGGCAACTCACTCACTCACTCTGGCAACTAACTCACTCACTCTGGCAGCTCAACTCACTCTGGCAACTCACTCACTCACTCTGGCAACTCACTCACTCACTCTGGCAACTCAACTCACTCTGGCAACTAACTCACTCACTCTGGCAACTAACTCACTCACTCTGGCAACTCAACTCACTCTGGCAACTAACTCACTCACTCTGGCAACTCAACTCGCTCACTCTGGCAACTCAACTCACTCACTCTGGCAACTCACTCACTCTGGCAACTCACTCTGTCAACTCACTCTGGCAACTCACTCACTCTGGCAACTCACTCACTCTGGCAACTCACTCACTCACTCTGGCAACTCAACTCGCTCACTCTGGCAACTCACTCACTCACTCTGGCAACTCAACTCACTCACTCTGGCAACTCAACTCGCTCACTCTGGCAACTCACTCACTCACTCTGGCAACTAACTCACTCACTCTGGCAACTCACTCACTCACTCTGGCAACTCAACTCGCTCACTCTGGCAACTCACTCACTCAGGCAACTAACTCACTCACTCTGGCAACTCAACTCGCTCACTCTGGCAACTCAACTCGCTCACTCTGGCAACTCAACTCGCTCACTCTGGCAACTCACTCACTCACTCTGGCAACTAACTCACTCACTCTGGCAACTCACTCACTCACTCTGGCAACTCAACTCGCTCACTCTGGCAACTCACTCACTCACTCTGGCAACTAACTCACTCACTCTGGCAACTCAACTCGCTCACTCTGGCAACTCACTCACTCACTCTGGCAACTCACTCACTCTGGCAACTCACTCACTCACTCTGGCAACTCAACTCGCTCACTCTGGCAACTCACTCACTCACTCTGGCAACTAACTCACTCACTCTGGCAACTGAACTCGCTCACTCTGGCAACTCAACTCGCTCACTCTGGCAGCTCAACTCACTCTGGCAACTCACTCACTCACTCTGTCAACTCACTCACTCACTCTGGCAACTCAACTCACTCTGGCAACTCAACTCACTCACTTACTCTGGCAACTCAACTCGCTCTGGCAACTCACTCACTCTGGCAACTCAACTCACTCTGGCAACTAACTCACTCACTCTGGCAGCTCAACTCACTCTGGCAACTCACTCACTCAGGCAACTAACTCACTCACTCTGGCAACTCAACTCGCTCTGGCAACTCACTCACTCACTCTGGCAACTCACTCAATCACTCTGGCAACTCAACTCACTCACTCTGGCAACTCAACTCACTCTGGCAACTCAACTCACTCTGGCAACTCAACTGGCAACTCAACTCACTCACTCTGGCAACTCAACTCACTCTGGGAACTAACTCACTCACTCTGGCAACTCAACTCACTCACTCTGGCAACTCAACTCACTCTGGCAACTCACTCACTCACTCTGGCAACTCAACTCACTCTGGCAACTCACTCACTCACTCTGGCAACTCAACTCACTCTGGCAACTCACTCACTCACTCTGGCAACTAACTCACTCACTCTGGCAACTCACTCACTCACTCTGGCAACTCAACTCACTCTGGCAACTAACTCACTCACTCTGGCAACTCAACTCACTCTGGCAACTCACTCACTCTGGCAACTCAACTCACTCACTCTGGCAACTCAACTCACTCTGGCAACTCACTCACTCTGGCAACTCACTCACTCACTCACTCTGGCAACTCACTCACTTTGGCAACTGAACTCACTCACTCTGGCAACTCACTCACTCACTCTGGCAACTCAACTCACTCACTCTGGCAACTCAACTCACTCACTTACTCTGGCAACTCAACTCACTCTGGCAACTCACTCACTCTGGCAACGCAATTCACTCACTCTGGCAAGTCAACTCACTCTGGCAACTCACTCACTCACTCTGGCAACTCACTCACTCACTCTGGCAGCTCAACTCACTCTGGCAACTCAACTCACTCACTCTGGCAACTAACTCACTCACTCTGGCAGCTCAACTCACTCTGGCAACTCACTCACTCACTCTGGCAACTCACTCACTCACTCTGGCAACTCAACTCACTCTGGCAACTAACTCACTCACTCTGGCAACTCAACTCACTCACTCTGGCAACTCAACTCCCTCTGGCAACTCACTCACTCACTCTGGCAACTCAACTCACTCACTCTGGCAACTCAACTCACTCTGGCAACTCACTCACTCACTCTGGCAACTCAATTCACTCACTCTGGCAACTCAACTCACTCTGGCAACTAACTCACTCACTCTGGCAACTGAACTCACTCACTCTGGCAACTCAACTCACTCTGGCAACTAACTTACTCACTCTGGCAGCTCAACTCACTCTGGCAACTCACTCACTCACTCTGGCAACTAACTCACTCACTCTGGCAACTCAACTCTCTCTGGCAACTCACTCACTCTCTCTGGCAACTCACTCACTCACTCTGGCAACTCACTCACTCACTCTGGCAACTCAACTCACTCACTCTGGCAACTCAACTCACTCTGGCAACTCAACTCACTCTGGCAACTTACTCACTCTGGCAACTTACTCACTCTGGCAACTCAACTCACTCACTCTGGCAACTCAACTCACTGTGGCAACTAACTCACTCACTCTGGCAACTCAACTCACTCTGGCAACTCACTCACTCTGGCAACTCAACTCACTCACTCTGGCAACTCACTCACTCACTGGCAACTCAACTCACTCTGGCAACTCACTCACTCACTCTGGCAACTCACTCACTTTGGCAACTGAACTCACTCACTTTGGCAACTGAACTCACTCACTCTGGCAACTCAACTCACTCACTCTGGCAACTCAACTCACTCACTCTGGCAACTCAACTCACTCACTCTGGCAACTCAACTCACTCACTTACTCTGGCAACTCAACTCACTCTGGCAACTCACTCACTCTGGCAACGCAACTCACTCACTCTGGCAACTCAGCTCACTCTGGCAACTCACTCACTCACTCTGGCAACTCAACTCGCTCTGGCAACTCACTCACTCTGGCAACTCAACTCACTCTGGCAACTCACTCACTCACTCTGACAACTCACTCACTCTGGAAACTCAACTCACTCTGGCAACTAACTCTCTCACTCTGGCAACTCAACTCACTCTGGCAACTCACTCATTCACTCTGGCAACTCACTCACTCACTCTGGCAACTCACTCACTCACTCTGGCAACTCACTCACTCTGGCAACTCAACTCACTCACTCTGGCAACTCACTCACTCTGTCAACTCACTCACTCACTCTGGCAACTCACTCACTCACTTTGGCAACTCAACTCACTCTGGCAACTCAACTCACTCGCTCTGGCAACTCAACTCACTCTGGCAACTCACTCTGGCAACGCAACTCACTCACTCACTCTGGCAACGCAACTCACTCACTCTGGCAACTCACTCACTCTGGCAACTCAACTCAACTCACTCTGGCAACTCACTCACTGCGGCAACGCAACTCACTCTGGCAACGCAACTCACTCACTCTGGTAACGCAACTCACTCTGGTCGCGCCAGCGGCAACTCACTCACTCTGGTCGCGCCAGCGGCAACTATGAATACCATCCCGTGTGCGCTGTTCTTTTGCCTCGCTGCGCAACTACTCGCTCGGACATGGACAAAGCAGTTTCTGGCGATTATTTGATGCGATTTTGAGAGCGATTTAGTCGCCCAACTGATCTCACGGGGTGTGGGCGCGGCTGAAACAGACCCCCTCTCTATCTGCACATTAAATGTTTAGTTCATTGGCATACTGGCTTTGCGGATCAATACTACCCAGCAGCATGATTTAACCGAGCAAACTCAAGCCCGGTAATATCGGTAACACTGGTGTCCAAAGATCCATGTTATGGGTACGTTAAGACACCGAGAGGAATGCTTGCTCCACGAACATTACGTGAATAAATAATATTAAATTCTCAAAATGTGGTAGTTCCATTTGACTACAATCAGATTAAGCCAATAAACACGTTGGGATTTAACGTTTTATGATTCATGCGTGAGACGGTTAAAAGTCGAATTTCAATACGAAACTCTTTTAAAGTACAGTATATCTTAAACTTGAAAGAAATCACGCGTGATATAAAAGATGGGCACCCCGTGTCCGTTTGCCGTGAAGGCTAAGGGACCGTCCATAAATGACGTCACGCACCTAGGGGGGGGGGTCCGACATTTGTGACGATGTGTGACGAAGGGGGGGGGGGTTGAGAAATGTGACGTCACACCAAAATTCGCAACTTTAAATAAATATGAACACGTTCTACTTAATTAAATAGACTTTTTAATAAATGTTTTCTCCTACAACAGCTTTGTGACGTCATATTTGAGGAGGGGGTCTGACTTTTTGTGACGCCGTGTGACTAGAGGGGGGTCAAAAATCGTCCAAAATTGCGTGACGTCATTTATGGACGGCTAAAGCGTGCTGAGCACTTTGTTCCATCTCACCAAGTGGTGGCTGATGATCCAATCAGCACCGCCGATTACAGCCACACTCACCACTCCCCCACCGGGTGACTCACACAAACCACGCGGGCAGTGTGAGATCAGGCGTCGTGTGAGAGAGATACGTTGATGTGACCGGGGTGCGACACTCGGCACGCTGGACTACAGCTGAAGATGCTGGCACGTGTCACGATGGGCGTCTTGCTTGGTGAAGTGCGGTGAGGTCAATGGCTGGGGAGGCATGGCTAGTGTCAGAGCCAGATTCACACACTTAGGGGGGCGTGGCCTCACTGAGGAGGGCGTGTTAGACATGTCCTCCTCAGTGAGGCAGATGTGATAGCTGCCTCCCCTGGTGCTTTTTCATTGCAGTTTCATGACGAGACCAGCAAGCCTAAATATCTTTATACACATACGTGAAATTAGTTACCTGGAGTATGGATGGCGAAGTCATGAAATGAAGAGGTCTACAAACATTACATTGGTGACATACTGAGATATTAACAGGCACACGCTTATTTCCCGCGCTCCAACCAGTTACTGAGGGGTTGCGCAATCAGAGGGGAGGCTGAGCTTGTCGCTGCCTCACCTCTCGTCTCTTCCTCTATTTGCAGCGGAGCTCCACAAATTTGGCGATTTTGACTATAAAAATGATTGGAATCGTACAGAAATAGCACAGATCAGTGAGGCCCGACAAAATCAATTCCATTAGCCTCTGGAACGTCGCTGGAGCGGAATGAAGTCCCATGGGCAACCGATTAAACTGAAATAGGCCTACCGGTATTCGGAAGGCGGTCTTTGGTTTGGACTCCTCATCGAGGGGCAATTGCCAGAATCCCGATAGCAGGTCTAGCGTTGAAAAAAAACGTGCCCCCGCTAAGGCATCCAGGGATTTGTCCATTCTGGGGAGCGGATACGCGTCAGCCACCGAGATCTTATTAAGGCGGCGGAAATCAACACAAAACCGCAAGGATCTGTCGTGTTTCTTAACAAGCACGATGGGAGCTCCCCATGGACTGGATGAGGGCGAAATGATGTCGGCGGACAGCATGTCATTAACAGCCGATTGCACATGTTCCTTCTCGGCTGGGCTTAACCGGAAAGGATTTTGCCGAATTGGGGCCGCATCACCCGTCTCAATGTGGTGATGTAACAGGTCCGTGCACCGAATATCATTTATGTTTGCTGAACACGTCAGAAAATTCGAGTAGCAGGGCGCGCAGCGCCGCCAATTGCACACTGGACAGGTTACTGGAGCCCGCACACAATGAGTCCAACCACTGTTGATCTTCCCCCGATTGAAGATGCGGACCCGGAGTGGAATCGACGTGCGCAATGAGCTGCTCATCCACGGGCACCGGCGCCGCGTGAGCAAGCACGGTGCCCTGTGGAATGATGGCTGGCCGTGACCCCGCATTCAAAACCATGACGAATGGGTCCCTGGCCGTCCGTACCATCGTCTGAGCCACCGCCAAGTCCAAACCCCCAACAGCCTTGTTCGACGGACCCAACAGCATGCCCTGCCCCGCCGTATCCACCCCCAAGGGTTTTCCGTAACCGAAAGGGTACCAGCATCTGCGATCCCGGGGGTACGCGCACTGTCTGGGTTGCCAGCGCTTGGACCGTCGCACATACAGTGCGTAGTTTGGTAGGGCTCGATAAAAATGTTATGCGGCGACCCGATGGGAGCTCGATACACCGTTGATCGACGAGAATTTTAATCGGCATTTTAGCCAAAAAGTCTGTGCCCAATAAACATGGAACCGCCAGGGAAGAAGAGACCAAAACAGGTCCCGCCAATTTAATATCCCTGATGCAAATGGTCGCCCGAATCTGCCCGACAATACCCAAGGAGCCCCCGTTCGCCGCATAACATGGCACGTCTACCGGGAGCAGGGGCCGACATTGGACGGGGAGAATGTTATAAATAAGGTCTGAAATTATAGTCGCCGACGTGCCCGTGTCAACCAGCACCCGGACCTCAACTCCGTCTATAAACCCCGTAACTACGGACGACCCGGCCGACACAGCCACTACCCTGTGGGCCAGCTCGGACCATTGGGCCGCTCCCAGCCTCTGTGCGAACCCCCCTCGCCGAACTGAACCCCCGGCCCCCATGAGCGTTCCCTCCGCCGCGAAGCGGCGACCCGTGTGCGACGTGTATCTGGACCGAGCATGTGTAGTGCCGCGACTTGCCGGGGGTAGCTGGGACGACTTTGGGCCTTGGTCGTCGTCCAGACGAGGTCCCGTGGCGCGCTGACGCGGAGCCCGGCACCCGGATGCAACGTGGCCGCGAAGGCCGCAGTTGTAGCACGTGACGAGAGACGTCGCAGGTTTCGGTTGCTCCAGCTTGCGGCCCGATCGCAGGGGCGAACGACCTCCAGACCTCCAGTCCCCCGGTCTCACCGTGGCGAAGGCCTCTTCCCGAGGTAGAACGACTTGGGGGTCGCCGCCCGCCGAGGTAGGTGTTGAAACCGCGGCTGATGCACAGACGACCGTCCGCTTCCGTTTCAGGACCTCGTGTGCATGGATACTCGTAGCAACCCGCAAGGAACAAATGTCTACCTCATCCACCGTGTTGATAGGGACCCCCAGGTCCTGCGCCAACGCCAGCAGTTATTCCATCACCATCGCGTCCTTCCCCTCCTCATCCATGCGGGGAAAGGCGGCGTCCGCGAGGGCAAGCAGCGCTGTGCGGTAGGCGAGTGGAGTTTCTGCGTCACCTTTCCGTCGCTCGTAGAATTGGTGGCGGCAGGCCGAGGATGGCCCATAGACCCTGGCCATGAGGCGCAGCGCGGCTTGGAGTGTGGAGCGGCCCGATCTTGGGGTGGATCTGAAGGCAGCGAGTGCGTCGTTGTCCAGCGTCGCTGGTAACGCACGTAGCGCCGTAGCATCAGACCACCCTGACATTTCCTGATGGGCGAGGAATCTCCGCTGGAAGGCTCCCCAGTCACCCCCCTCAGCTTTGAAGGCCGTCAACGCAGGAAGTCGTTGTTGAAACACCTGGTCGTCTTCCGATAGATGACTTTACCGCGCTGCGCCGTCATGGTGAGAAATGGCGGCCCCGTCCATGGGTTGTTCGTGGCGACTTTTGGCGCGCGCCGATGACGCGGGCGGCGAAGAGTGGAGTTCCTCGGTCACATGGTGGTCGCGATTTCCGCCAATCGATGATGGACGATCCGTAAAAATGGTGCCATTTTCAATATTCGAGGCGCGAAGCGTAGTTTGGCGGGAATCTTCGGCGTGCGGCGCGGTGCCGGGGCGAGCCCGCGTCCGGTCTCCCTCCTCCACGCTCGCCGTCGTCCTTCCTCCTCCAGATGCCGTGATTTCCGCCAAAATGGAAGCCGCGGCGAGTAGCAGCTCCGCCAGGCGAGAGTGTGCATCCTGGAGTCCAGTGTCGGACCCGAGCGGAGCGTCGGGCATCCCCGAAAGGTGCTGTGGTGTCGGCAGCTCCTCCTCCTCTCCTCCTGAAGCTTCCTGGCCCGTTACGTCGTAGTTGTCTTCCCGGTCTCGCTCGTGAGTACGATTAGTCTTCCTAGTATCCATATTTTGAAGACAGTTTCACTTCTGACGCCAGTTGTAATATCTTAAATACGGCGGGAGACGAGTTGACAGGGCAGCACTTGTTTATTAACACTAACACAACAGTAACAGATACAGCCGAGAAACAGCCTACGCTACGCGTGCCTAACTCGGCTACGCTCTCAGCCCCTCCGGCTACGTGCTTCCTAGGGGAGGCTATCGGACCCGTCCTAGCCAGGGTACGGGTCTCGACCTCTGGGTCACACAGCCCGGCCCTTACAAAGACAGGCCGTGATCCCCAAGGTCTCGCCTCTGAGCCGCACAGAGTCCCGGCCCTTACAAGGGCAGCGGGGCTAGGGGTCTCGGGGCCCTATCTCTTGCTCCGTCTTCTTTCTTCACTGGTTGACGACTCCCCGAGCGCTGCTGCGCATCGCCTTACATAGCCCTCCGCGCCAGGGGGCGGGGCCTATACGGACCGCGATGTGGACACCCGCCTGCGGACCGTGATGTAGCCACCCACTACGCGCTGTCTCACGATCCTCCCCCCCAGCACGTACCACCTCTACACTTCCATAACTCGGCGAATTGAATCGCGGACATTTTCTGGCAAGCTAAGCGCAGGTTCCTTAGCGGGTGTTCCTAGTTGGACATCAATCGGAGGTACGTTTTCCCGACCGTACATGAGGAAGAACGGTGAGTAACCCGTGGAGGCGTGCGGGGTCATACGATAGGTGGACAGTACGCTAGGAACGTGAAGGTCCCAATCGGCCTGTTTTTCGTGCACCGTGTGACAGAGCATGGCAGAGAAGGTCCGGTTGAACCGTTCCACCATTCCGTCCGTTTGCAGATGGTAGGGTGACGTGTGTATCTTCTTAGTGCCCAAGGCGTCACACACGTCACGCAACAATTTAGAAGAGAAATTCCGGCCTTGGTCAGTGAGTAGACATTCAGGAGCCCCCTTGTCCATCACATAACCATTCACGAACGCATCCGCAATGGACGCCGCCGACTGGTCGGGCAAGGCCCAAGCCATCGGCCAACGCGAAAAATACTCCACCCCAACCAACTAAAAATTGTTGCCCCTGGCAGAAGGAGGAAATGGCCCGAGGATATCAAGAGCTACAAGCTCATTAATTCGAGTAACCTTAATTGATTGCAAGGGTGGAATATATTTCGAACGCGCGGGTTTTCTCCGAGCACATTCAGGACACAACTGGATGGCCCTGGCGACATCAGCCGTCATGGCAGGCCAAAAATAATCCCTCTGCATTGTGAAGTGTGTATTCTGCATGCCGAGTTGCAACAGTTTGTCAGCGTGCAGTGTCCGAATCAGTTCCTGTCGAAGCGTAACGGGAACCACCAGGCGCCATTTGCCCAGCAAGTCATCTTGCCACATCAATAGGCCCCCACGAAAGGCAGCCTGGCGGACCCCGTCCACGCCCGGGGCCCTCCCTGGCCCCGTCAGCCCAAGTCCGTAATGAAACCAGCGAGTCATCCAACAGCTGCTCACGTATCCACACCGACCGTGGCAGGTTCAACACACCGTCGGTAGGTCATGGCTCCGCGTGTTCCGCGGAGCGTTCTACAAAGTCCACCCCCGCGGACATGACCGGCCGAGGGCCCCGAGAAAAACTCGTGCACCAGTTAGTGCCGGACGCGCACGCACAAGGGGAGCCGCCGGGCAACCTGGAGAGCGCGTCCGCATTGCCATGGCGAGTACTCTTACGGTAGTGTATCTCAAACGAGAACTCCTGCAACGTTTCGAGCCAACGTGAAAGCTGGCCCGATGGTTGTTTAATCTATAATGAGTATTGCAGAGCAGCGTGGTCGGTGCGTACAATAAATTTCCTACCATACAAATAAGGCCGATATTGGCGAACGAAATGCACGATCGCCAGAAGCTCTCTGCGTGTAACACAGTAACGAGTCTCTGCCGGAGAGAGAACCCTGCTACCATACGCCACGACCCATTCCACGCCGTTTTTGAATTGGGACAGCACGGCGCTGATGCCCATATCACTGGCATCCGTGTCCAGAATAAAGGGCAGTGAAAAGTCAGGATAATCAAGCGTCGGCGCAGATGCCAACCGATCCCGGAGGGTTTGAAAAGCCAACTCCTCCTCGGGTCCCCATCCGAACTTGTGATTCTTACCTGATAATACGTGAAGGGGTCTAGTGATGGTAGCAAAATGTGGAACGAAGCGGCGGTAGTAGGACGCAAACCCGACGAACCGTGGCGATGCCGTCGGAGCTCACAATGTGACCCAAATAACGTACAGATTGTTGCAGAAGATGACACTTCTTAGGTTTGAATTTCAGATTAGCAGACCGCATTCTGTCAAAAACAACCTTCAAGCATTGGAGGTGTTCTTCAAACGTGCGACTAAACACAATGTCGTCATCCAAATATATGAGACACATCCCATTGCAGACCCGCCAACACCAGTTCCATCAACCGCTGGAACGTGGCGGGGGCAGCATTCAGCCCCATGGGAAGGCAATTAAATTCAAGTAAGCCCTGCGGCGTTTGAATCGCCGTCTTAGGTCGCGACGCCTCGTCAAGGGGCAGCTGCCAAAATCCCGCGGAGAGATTGAGAGTGTAAATTTTTTTAGCTCCCGACAGGGCATCCAGGGAGTCATCCATCCTTGGCAGGGGGTACGCATCTGCCACGGATACCTTATTTAGTTTACGAAAATCTACACAAAACCGGAGGCCGCCATCTTTCTTTTTAACAAGCACAACCGGGGCTCCCCAAGGACTATTTGATGGCGAAATTATGTCGGCAGCGAGCATTTTGTCCACCGCCCCTCACATATGGTCCCTCTCAGCGGGACTCATGCAGTGCGGATTCATCCGTATGGGGCTCGCTACCCCGGTATCTATGTGGTGAGACAAGAGTGGCGTCCGACCCAAGTCAAGGTCACTCTTGCTAAAGACATCCATGTAATCCGACAGCAGTGCTCGCAGAGTGTCACGTTGACGGGCGGATAATGCCGAATTTTCCCCGCACAGCTCGGCGATCCACCGATTGTCGGAATTTACCTCGTGGCGCACCCCCACGGCCAAAACGCATGGACCATTGTCCTCGCAGTCCGTAAATGCAGTGGTGGTGTGAGCCAAGACCGCACCAGCCAGTACCACCACGCCGTCCAGGCCCCCATTCAGCACTTGAATGAATGGGGCCTGGCCGGCGCGGAAAATCGTTTGAGCGGCGGAGTTAGACGGGGACAGCAAAACTCCGGCCGCCGACTCCACATCCCCTAACGGTTTCCGGTAACGCAAGGGTATGAGCATTTGCGCGCCAGATGGAACCTCCACCGTGATGTCCGTCATAGCCTGCATGGCAAGGCATGGCAATGGGCGACTCAGCGGCGACGGCAAAAAATACATTTTCTGGCCCTCCGGCAGCTCCAAACAGCCCTCATCCACAAGCATTCTACAAAGGAAATCGGTGCCCAACAAGCAGGGCACCGCCAATGAACGCGAAATCAAGACCGTTCCCGACGCGGCAACATTACCGACAGCAATGTGAACATCCACTTGTCCGATAATGCCCATACTCCCCCCATTAGCGGCAATACACGCGTCAAAGGCCGGTCGCACCTGTAAAGCCGGAATAGACAGGAGGTGGAAAATGACATCAGAAATGATAGTCGCCGACACCACGGTGTCGACTAAAATCCGAACACCCACCCCCTGTATAGTACCCGGTACGGTGGAGGACCCCGACGAGGCCGCGACAACACGGCGTGCCAATTTTCGCCATTGCGTAACTGTACATGGCGGCCCCCCAACAGACTCATGTGCATCGCGAATAACGGGAGCTTTTAGCGCCCTGGAAGATGCCTGAGGTGTCAACACATGCCGGGTGTCCGATGCGTACCGACTTGCCTGGCCCGGTGTGCGGTCCGACCCTGTAGACGACCCCGAAGGTGGAGGCCCGGACGACGAGGGAGGACGGGGACGACTCCGGCAGTCGCGTGCGAAGTAGCCCATCCGGCCGCACCTGAAGCACACCCCCTCAGAGTGCCTGAGGCCCCCTCAGAGTGCCACGCATCGGGGCGACCTCCAGGCGCCCCACAGGCCCACGTCGTGGCACCCAGCGGGGTGCAGCAGCGGCCAGCTCCCCGTCGCCATCGTCGTCCGGAATGTGGACAACACGAGAAGGCGCCCATCCATCCAGTTCCCCATCGTTGGCGGGGTCACCCGTCCAGGCGGCCATCTGCTTCCACCGACGCAAGTTAACCTTCGTGTCGAGGCACCTGGCAGTCCATCGGGATGTCAACGGCTCGTGGCCGCACACCGGTAGTGAGATGTCTATTTCTTTAGACAACTCCAGCATCTTGGTTAGGATCAGGGGGTCCAGCAGGTCAGCCGTGGAGTCAGGGTAAGCGGCCATTGCGAGCGCCACCAATGCGCCGTGATACGCGAGTGGAGACTCGTCGACTCCCCGGCGCCGATGCATAAATTTCCTCTGCGCGTCAGACGGTGGTTCGTAGATTTCTGCCATCTCAGCAAATGCATCCTGAAGTGTAGTCTTTCTCGCCGAGGGAATAGACCGGAACACCGCCAACAAAACATCATCCAGCAATGTGGGCAAGGCCTCCAACGCCTCGTCCTCCGTCCACTTCACAGAACGGAAAGCGGATTCAAGCCGCTAGGTAAAGGCATTCCAATCGCCCCCCGCGGAGAATTCTTTAATGTTGGGTAGGCGATTGCTCCGCCGAACGCTCCCGTCTCCTGCTGACGCCGCCTCCCTCGGCCACATGCCACGCTGGTCGGAGAAAATGGCGGCATCGGGTCGCGCACTAGCAGCCGCACCAAAAATGGCGGTTTCGCGCCACGTGGCTCCCGACGCGGGCGCGATGGCGGCCCTTTCCTCCACCGGCGGTGTTTCCCACGCCGGTCCCAACGCCGTAGACGAGGCGACCAGCATGGCGAGGTTCTGAAGAACGGCTTGGAGAGAGTTGATTTGCTCCGCCAGCTGCTTTCAATCATCTCCCCCGGCCGGAGGCAAAAACGGCTCCACGTCTGCACCCTTGCCTGGTCCCGTGGCCGACCCAGCCGCAGTCGCGGCAACCAGGTCCGTTAACTCCTGGCTGAGCGGATCATCCTCTTCATCCGAGGATGGCGCAGGTGTATTTTTTTTCTTGAGATGCTTGGACATCGTAGCAGTAACCGATTCGTCCAAGTCCAAGAGGCACTTCTGACGCCAATGAAAATAAACCACTGCGACGACGATCTGGACTTGTGTCTTTGTCTTTATTATTTCTTCCACAGCTCGACAGCGCCGCTTCCTCTCTCTCTCACTGGCATGGCTGCACTCCGTTTCGCCTGGCTGGTGGTTACTCGCTCTCTCTCTCTCTCTCTCAATCTCTCCCGCTCCCGCGCGCCGCTGGCAGGCGGTGCGCTGGGAGGAAGCCTCCGGTCCGCCACGTGGCCGTTGGCATTCCGGAGGCGAGCGACGTGGTCCCGCTCCTTGACTCCACACTCTGCTCCCGAGCTCTCTTCCGCTTCCCCTTATTTCCCCTGGCCCACATGACCAATCCCCGCTTACAGCCACGTCCCCTCACGAACCTTCGAGATGGTTACTTCCCTCTAGCCTTTTGAGCTCCGCCCCCGACCTCGGCCCGTCCCTCTAATTGGGTGATGGCCAAAGAGGCGGAGCCTATCCACTGATCGGTGCTCATCGATGATTCTCGTATTACACATTTACAAAGATATTACTTACGCATACCAATGTATTTGTAGTGACATCGCTGGATGTCAACATGTTGCCGGCAGTGCCTGCCCGAGAGAGGCACGGCGTGCGGTGTAGTGACATCGTGGATACCACAGGGCTGTGGGTGTAGTACTGGCCCTAGAGGGGCCCGGTGAGCGCTGAATGATAGTGCTAGATGTTACCACGCTTTGCATGCAGTGCCGATCCTACAGGACATGGTGTGTGGGTGCCGTCCGAAGGATGAGGTTACTCGAGGCCATGGCACTCTGGTTGACCCTGGAGGACACGTGACCCAGGAGGGGGCTGGGGGTGGTCACGTGATTGGGACCCAGATCCTTCCCGGGGATTCTGGAAGGTGGACGTGGCCAAGGGCGGAGCCAGCCACGCCACAGAGAATAGAAGCCGGGTCCCGAGAGGGACCGGGGTTGTTGTTCATCCTGGAAGAAACCTTCGTCTACGTTCTCCGTTCAACGAGTCTCCAACACGTGGACCTGGGCCAAAGCTGTTGTTCCCGGTTCGTAGTAGCAGTTAAGTTGTAACTAGTCTAGTTAGCCTGGTGGTCACCACCATAGGTTGTTATTCTAACAAAAAACTACGATGTTTCGATCGTAACACAAGCGGTCGCCTACAGGTTGTTATTCTGTTAAGGGGGAAAGTTACCCCGTGTGTTGGAACTGAATAAATGTGTTGCCTCCAAGTCTACGTGTGCGACTCAGTTGAACCCATTACATATTGATTAAATTCTGACCAATAATGCTGCTCGCCGATGGCTTATGACTTTTCATGACTGAAGTCAAACTGTGTCGATCTTTCTTCAGCTAGTGGGCTCAGCAATAGAGTGGGCTGCAACAGCTGAGTATGCTTAACATTCGTACCATGACTTCAATAGCACCTTGTACCAGAGACTCAGGCTTTCTTGGGTACTATATTCGGGCATAATTATAATAATACATAATCGTTGCTGTTTTACTACGGCTCAATAATTCTGTGTTTGTTTTGTCTTTTAGGGCCCCCAACAGAAGTGAAAACAGACATATACGTCACAAGCTTTATCTTCTTGATTCTTTCGGTAAAGTTACGTAGAAGGGAAATAATAAAATAATAAAAACAAAACATAATAATTCTTTGGTTCTTTCGGTAAAGTCACGTATAAAGAAAAAATAATCAATTAAATAATAGCATACGACGTTTCGATTGCAACACAAGCAATCATCATCAGGTATAATGAAATAGCGACATAAAATCTAAATAGAAAAAATTATAGACAGACATATAAGCAGACAGATATCACCAAGATACACAGAGCGGGCAACACAGGTACAGAGAGGGGTGATCGTCTCTGTGGGGTGGCCTTAAATAGACAGAGGGGGGCGGAGGCAGCGAGAGGGAGGGGTTAGAGACAAAATTTACATGTCAATGAGTACAAAAAGAAGTGAGCAGGCTTAGGGAGAGAAAGAAACACACTAAAATTAAATAACCTAGCAAAGTATCGAAATGTTATGTAAAACGACACAGAGAGTCGGTCAACACACAATTAACACATAGCCTGGTCGATTAAGCTGGGTTGGAAGGGGGGAAGTGCGCCTTGACAAAATAATTTGCATATCAAGAGGAATGTTGCATATTTATGGGAAATGCAGGTATGTGATTAGTACTACTTGTGAAATGCGTAGGAGATGGGCGGGGGGTTTCAAAGTCATTATGCCCGTGCATTATGCAGGATTAGCAGCATTATTTTATTATTTCCCTTCTACGTAACTTTACCGAAAGAACCAAGAAGATGAATCCCTGCAGTCACGAAAGCTTTAAATCGAAAAAGTCACAAGCTTTGTTCCTGTTAATGACGAGGAGAGGGTAAGCTCCCACTGCCATCATTACCATACCACGCACTCACTCAATACGAGCTTTGGAAGTTATGACAGCAGTGATGGAAATTCCCCGGGTGTTGATTTTGGGAATCAGAATTATTATTTTAAATTATTATTCATCTGTCATCCACGGCCAAAAAAACGCATTCAAACTAATCCTGGGTGCAAGCAGCACTAAACAATCTAAATATTGCAGTAGACAGGTATTACATGTCCAAAGTAATTATCAAATTACATTAACGGTGGTGGACAAGCTCGGATAACACAACTTTACACGGTTGTCAATAACGCTGCCCAAAAGAGGAAAAAAAGTCAACAGTGGTTGTTCTAGTAGTAGGTTTTTACCCTTTTAAACTGGTACAAAACTGACACCTTTATTCAAGGCATCATGGTTGCAATAACCACAACACAAGTAGTCAAAAAAGCAAAAAGAAGCAACTCTGATAATGATAATAATATGCACTGTCCTTGAAGTTGATTGGTCCACACCCGAGACGGCTTTCTTTAGAGTCTAGTCCCCATTGGTGTTGGACCAGATGACACCAGAAGGCGTACAACTCAAACACAGTGCAATGGATAGACTCACCCCTGCCATAGGAATGTGGAATTACAAGCACTGCCTCAGTGCTGTAAACGGAAGGTGAGAACCTGCTCAATTATATTTAATATAAAATAAGTTTCAACTTGTAACACGCACAGTGTTTGCTCGCTCTCATAGAGAGAGGAAGACTCCGAGGCGCAAGGAGGAACCACTGACGAGCTTTAAGGCAGCCACACGATGACCAGGCAACAACATTTACCCAAACTCTGCGGTCCTCTATATATTAAGCTGTTATTTGCCAATTAATGAGTGTTTACATGGAAACTAACACCAAGAGAAAACCCACACGTGCGAGGGGCCAACACTATCCCATGCAGATGGAACGGGTTGCGTCCACATTTGTGTTGTACCACCTCCTGGCGAGCCAGGGTATGACTATATGACTTACTGTTAGTAACTCAGGTTATTGGAGAGTATATTTAGTACATTGATGATACTGATGTGGTTTATATTTTAGTTTTTTACGTGGTGGTTTAGCTGCTGCAGCTTCATACTATTAACATTCCTTCCCTTTATTAATGCTAACCCTACTCCCTCCCTTTGATGCTGATAATCCTGCAAGATCTACGGGTATAATATGACTTTGAAACCCCCCGCCCACCTCCTACGCATTCCACAAGTAGTGACTAATCCCATATCTGCATTTCCCATAAATATGCTAAATTTCTCTTGATATGCAAATTCCTTTGTCAAGGCGCTCTTCCCCCTCCAACCCAGCTTAAATATACGCTGCCAAGCCTGGTGGTGTTCATTCAGACGCTGCCTTTCCGACAGACCTGTTCTTCACCTGAGGACGGCTGCTTGCTTTGTGGCCGAAACGTCGTGAGAATTATTTAATGTTTTATTTTTATTATTTTATTATTTCCCTTCTACGTGACTTTACCGAAAGAACCAAGAAGATGAATCCCTGCAGTCACGAAAGCTTTAAATTGATACATCAGTATCATCAATATACTAAATATACTCTCCAATAAGCTGAGCTACTAACAGTAAGTCATACATTACAATTCTATGTCGTAAAAAATATAATATGCCTCCAGCTAAACTTTTTTCTCTTATATCACACGGGTCTACCCCGTACTATATACTGCCATAGACAAACCCAACATTAAATTATATACTGCATTACTATACACCACCTTAGACTATACATTGTAATATTACACTATGTATTATTCTTCCCACCCTACTGTATACCACACTGCTGTATATTCACTATACAATTACAATACTATATATTACCTTATACATTATATTAAACATTACACTTTTATACTATTTATTATTATACAAGACTTGCAGCGGAGCAAAGAATCCAAACGGATTTCAGACCATCGCGTGAAAGGTACTAAGAGGAAGCAACGAAATGTGTCAATGGGAGAGTGGTGGTTGGAGACTTGCAGCGGAGCAAATAATCCATTCCCTGCAGAGAATAAAAGATATATAGTCAATGCCAGTGAGTGGACTGCGGTCTGAAAGTCACCGTAAACGTGAACACAATCAGTTAAGATCCGAAATGGTTTATTACGTCCTTCCAATGATTGCTGAGCCAGAATCCATCTTCTCGGTTGAAATTGTCTCTGTGTTTGTATATGGGAATCGCCTCATGAACGAATCTCTCATGGTAGCCAAATGGCTTGCAGAGAACCTCTGTCTTGGAGAAGTCAATGTCATGTGAGCCCACTAAATTGTAACAGTGATCTGCTACGGGTGAGGTGTTTGTCCTACCGTGTTTCAAGTCTGCTTGTTCACGGATGCGGTCCGAGACATGTCGTTTGGTTTCTCCAATGTAACTGGTACCAGAGAGGAAACTTTATTTGTAGATGCCAGGTTACTGTATGTCTGGAACCACATCTATTACAGACGGGACCAGATCACGGATTTTATGTACTGTGTTGAATCGGACCTGGATCTTGTGTTTAATCAGGATTTTGGAGATCTTTTTTGTGACCCCAGCAATGTAGGGTAAGGTGATGGTTTTGAAAGGCTCCTCAACAGGATCCTTCTTGATCGTTGGAGTGATGGCTTTGCGGATTGTGTAGTCGGAGTAACCATTAGCCTTAAGAGCTTGGCGTACGTGCTTAAGTTCACTGGCAATGTGTTCCTGGTCGGAGATGCATTGGGCTCTATGGTGTAGAGTCTTGATGAGGGAATGCTTCTGGGATGGAACTGATTGTGTTCACGTTTACGTGGACTTTTAGACCGCAGTCCACTCACTGGCATTGACTATATATCTTTTATTCTCTGCAGGGAATGGATTCTTTACTCTGCTGCAAGTCTCCTATCACCACTCTCCCATTGACATATTTCGTTGCTTCCTCTTAGTACCTTTCACACGACGGTCTGAAATCCGTTTGGATTCTTTGCTCTGCTGCAAGTCTTGTATAATAATAAATAGTATAAAAGTGTAATGTTTAATATAATGTATAAGGTAATATATAGTATCGTAATTGTATAGTGAATATACAGCAGTGTGGTATACAGTAGGGTAGGTAGAATAATACATAGTGTAATATTACAATGTATAGTCTAAGGTATAGGGTGGTGTATAGTAATGCAGTATATAATTTAATGTTGGGGTTGTCTATGGCAGTATATAGTACGGGGTAGACCCATGTGATGTAAGAGAAATAAGTTTAGCTAGAGGCATATTATATTTTTTACGACATAGAATTGTAATATATGACTTACTGTTAGTAGCTCAGCTTATTGGAGAGTATATTTAGTATATTGATGATACTGATGTAGTTTATATTTTAGTTTTTTACGTGATGGTTTAGCTGTTGCAGCTCCTTACTATTAAAATTCCTTCCCTCTTACTGCTAACCCTACTCCTTTTGATGCTGCTAATCCTGCATACTGCATAATACACGGGCATAATATGACTTTGAACCCCCCCCCCCCCACCTCCTACGCATCCACAAGTAGTGACTAATCCCATATCTGCATTTCCCATAATTATCCTAAATTCCTCTTGATATGCAAATTCCTTTGCCAAGGCGCCCCTTCCCCCTCCAACCCAGCTTAAATATACGCTGCCAAGCCTGGTGGTGCCCATTCAGACACTGTCTTTCCGACAGACCTGTTCTTCACCTGAGAACGGCTGCTTGCGTTGTGGCCGAAACGTCGTGATAATTATTTTATTATGTTTTATTTTTATTATTTTATTATTTACCTTCTACGTGACTTTACCGAAAGAACCAAGAAGATGAATCCCTGCAGTCACGAAAGCTTTAAATCGAAAAATCTCCGTCCCTTGTTACTCTTGCCATTGCAGGAGTACTGCCTCGACGTTTTCTTCCGTCAGATGTGGCTGGATGAGCGCTAATCGTACGACGGGCCGATCGACATCCTGCGGCTAAACAATCTCATGGTCGGGCGACTCTGGACGCCCGACACGTTCTTCCGCAACGGGAACCACGCCCTGTCCCACAACATGACACCCAACAAGACGATGTGCATCATGCGCAATGGCACCGTCCTCTACACCAGCGGTCCCCAACCTTTTTGGCACCAAAATATATTTTTCCACGGACTGGGGGGGGGGGTTCATCATTTGGTCTTTCACTCTTTTCAAAGAAGCTCTCTAGCGACGTTTGTTTTTTACTCATTTTGGCTAAGGTTAGCTTGTGGGCTTACCAAAACTGTGACTGAGACAAGCGTGCAGTGCGGGAAAGAGGCGCGGACGGAAGTGGTAAATAAAACAATGGGCGGGCTACGCGCTCACCGCTCACCTCCTGCTGTGCCCCGGTTCCTAACGGTGAGTGTGCACTTCCGCCCAAAGGGCCCCGCCGAGGGCAGAGCCTTCCCCAGGGTACGCGGCAAAACGGAGCGACCGCCCCAGGTCACCTGGGCTTTGGGGGGGCACCGCGCTTCGATGTCATTGCATCAGATGTTATATTTAGAAATGCGCGTTTAGAGTATTTGGCTATTACACATTTCCACGTGATAAGCCACTTTGTTGGGCTATCATCTGTGGCCAGGTCGCTTCTGAAAAAGAGCTACACAGCTCAGTTGGCCTTACCTGGTAAAAGGCATCGAGGGGGGGGGGGGGCACGCGGTGGGGTATGTCCAGGGCCTGGCACCCCCCTATAGACGGCCCTCCTGAGGGGGCAACTCTTTTCAGTGAAGCCTTCCACAATGTGAGCACAACATTCGGTGTTCATCAACAGATTCACGAATTTGGTGTTTCATTCTTGAAGTGGTGCCCTGCTTGTTGCAGAAGTGTGTGGTTCCAGTCCGACAGGCTGCCTTCGGTAATATTGCATTTCGTGTTTTAAAAAATCTGCAGCGATTTTTGTAATTATTAAATTTGGACTTGCATAACAAATATTTATTTATTTATTTTCATGGACGTGCTTACCCTTTCTCTATTTTATTTTGTATTGGTTGTTATTGTAACTTGCTGACTTGCCCTGACTGGACGTCTGTGAAAAAGAGGTTTCTAGCTCATCGGATTCCTCCAGGATAAATTAAGATTCTCATTCTGATATTGGGGGTGTATTAACCATCAAATACTGTACTCTACTCCTGCTTCACAGTAGCCGTTAAATGTGATCCCGTGATGTAATTCAAAGAAATGTATGCAAGAGTCTGTCAGCATAACCATACAAATTTACCAAATATGAAAAATTCCACAGCAGATTACTCAATTTAGATTACACATTGCAATCGTTACGCCCTGCTGCGGAAGCTTCCCAGCTCCCTTTTGAAATGAGCCTTGAGATTCAGTGGGACTTTCTTGGGTAAATAAATGGAATAATAAATAATACTAATCATAACAATTATCATGTTATAACTTAATGGTCCAGTGTCTACTGTCAATACATGCTGAACAAGTATCAGAATATTTATTCAGACTGGAGGAATCCGATGAGCATAGAAGCTCTTCACAGATGTTCAGGAGGAGTGGGTCATCAAGTTACAACAAACAATACAAACAACAATAGGAGTACACAACAGAGTAAAAGTAAGCATGTCACTAAAATATATACAAGTACAAATTGCAAAAGTACATACATTCCTGCGGATTCTTCAACACCAAATGCAAGATTCTGCAAGACAGCAAAACAACAACAAAAAACAGTTCAATTTAAATGTGCAATAAAATTGCACCTTTAAATTGAACTATCGATACACGGTGTTGTATATATAGGCCTTTTTCCAAAAAATTATATTAAGAATAATTCTGGCAATATTTCTTTTTTTTTATAATTGATCGGCGCGAGCATGGGACATGAAAGGGTGAGGCACACCCCACCCCTCACACCTTACCGCCTTAAAAGCAACTCGAGGGAAAAATCCATAAAACCATTCAATAACAAACTCCGGGGCAAAGAGGGGTTAGCGACAATCTTCGAAATCTCCAGTTTGTCAGATGACCATATGACACGACCTTCCCAAACGTTTTGGACAGTTCACAAACAAATCTCCAGAGCCATAAAAAACAGGCACATAGCAGGGACAAACAGACATTATAACTGATATAAACAAATATATATACGGTAAAAGTTGAAGCTTTGCTATAAGAATAAGTTGACATTTTAGACTGCAGTATTACTTATTTTACTTTGTATTGTATCTTTCTATCTATGTGACTTTACCAAGAGAACCAAGGAATATGAATTCCGGCAGTCAAGAAAGCTTAAGTGGAAACTTAGTTACATCTCCAATCTCAGGATATCAAAATATAACTCGAAAATAAAGAGCACGGATCCCTGGATACAGACTGGGAGCAAAAGATAATAAAACCCTTGAAATACCGGAAGTAACATCTCATGACATTACAAATATTGGTTAAACATAAACCAAATAATAATCACAAGAGATTAGACCGGGGGTAACTCAGAAGAGATACAAGAAAATAGGTCAAACACACAAGACCAGAAAATATGTATTCCTTGGAATCAGAGCCTCCCTGGCCGCCTTTGTCTTCCAACAATTTGACAACACATGGTAGCCATAAAATACGATTGAAGGGTTCCTCACCTCAATTTAGCAGACACCATGAAGAGGGGGAATGCAAACAAAAACATAAACATGGTGATCGAAAACAGCCAGTCAACGGTGAAAAAGAAGGGGGCAATCAGGCGGCTGCCACAGGAGGAGGACGGTGACAAAGGGCATCTGTTTTTTTCCTCGCAAGAGGCGCGCAGAGAGAATTGCAGATAAAAACAGAGACACGACCCATACATCGCTACTACGACAAGAGACAGAGAGTACTGCGACGGGCAGGCTCCGGGGCATGGCCTCGACATTAGCAATGGGCGTGGTGTCTCGCAGAGAAGAGGGGCGAGGTGATGCTCGGTGCTGAGTTCGGCATGGATCGACAGAGTATCGCTGAAAGTTTTATTCTACATTTATCCTGATGTTTTGAGTCGCTTGCAAAGTCAAGGATTGCGATAAGTTGCATTGTACCAAGCTTTCACAGTTGTTTACGAGGTGTGCGAATACAATTTACAAGTTTTGAGAGTGAGCTGCCAGCAGACAAGCAGCTGCAGCTCGAGTTGAACTGATGAGCAACGTCAAGCAATCAACCTCGAGAAAGCGCGGAAAGCGCCAAGCGTCGACCAAGCCAGCATCGTAGAGAACCAGCTGCACGCGCAATCGTGCACCGCCAGAGCACGGAGCAGGAGAGAGCACGCAGCAGCGCCACCAACGCCACCGAGCAAGGGTGTCAGCTGCCAGCGGACAAGCGGCGAGCGCTACAAGCACCTTCAAAGACAAGCGTCGTGCCAACTCAGCTCATCCAGCAGGGGTAACAGCCTGGCCAGCCATCCGTGAGGAAGAGGAGAGCCCCGGCGAGAGCGCCGTGGGTTGGACCCACACACACACCGACCAGTACCAGCTGGGAACCAAGACAAGAGTGAGGAACGGCGACCAGCTCCACCGAGCAAGGGTGTCTGCCACCAGCGAACGAACTGCGAGCGCATCGTTCGTCGCCGCCAGAGAGCACGGGGCAGGAGAGAGCACGGGGCAGGAGAGAGCACGTGCAACCAGCTCCACCGAGCAAGGGTGTCTGCAGCTGCCAGCGGACGAGCGGCAAGAGCGATCGAGCATCTTCAAAGACAAGCATCGTGCCGACGCAGCTCATCCAGCAGTGGAAGGAGCCTGCAGCTGCTTCGGGACAAGCAGCTATCGCTAAATGCTATCGTCGCTACGTAAACACACTGCGTAAAACGCGCTGTGTAAATACGCACGCGAAGGGTTTTAACTCACCCCTCCCACGCCCTATTAATCGCGCGGCTGCACGGACACGGGAGCCGTTAATTAATTACTGCCCCCGTGCCACCCACACAAACGCTCGAATTACGCACCACGCCGACACTCTCCCACACACACAGAAATCACGCGGCACCGGTGCTCTGTGCTAAATTTATTAATGGCGCGTCTATAGCAAGCCCTGTGCGGCCCGGAGTAAATAGTCAATGAGCAGTGCCTAGCCTATCCCTATTCAATCCCTGAGTGTACCCTCCCTTTACTTCTCACCTCGCGGACGTACTCACGGGGTCGTCCAGACGTGGTGGGAGTCGGAGGGACGAGAATACGAGAGGTCTCTGCATGGGGTCGAGTTGTAGCAGCACTCGCCAGCGTCGCTCGGATGCTGCGAGCGGCTGGGAGTTGGACCGGGCAGCTGAACGGCTGGAGGAGAACTGCTCAATGTTTTCTCACTCCCTCCTTTTATTCCCTCGGAATCCAAAGATCCAGGGTCACGTGGTGTTATCCTGTGCGGCCAATCTGGCGCCTACCTTTCGATTTTAAACCGATGCCCCGCCCCTACCTGGAGCTTTTGCAGCTGCAGTCAGTCCAGGAATTTACCTCCCACCTCCTCTTATGCGCTGCTCGCTGAGTGTTCGCCCTCGAGGCCCTATCTCTCTGTGCTGTGAGTGTTTCATTATGGTTAGCTCGGTGAGCTTCGTCTTGCCCATACAATTTTAAGCGAATTCACGGGGGCCGCAATGCAATTTGGCCTGGGGGGGGGGGGGGGTCGGCCAATCTCCTGGCACTGGGAAACCGTGGGACATTCCTGCTAAGGGCCCCTCGGGTAAAAACCCATGGTACCAGGTAACCCCCCCACGAGACCCTATGTGGGTGCGTGGGTGTGTTTAGTGGGGGTGTGCGTGCATTTGTGTGGAGGCGTGCGAGGGGATGGCAGCGCCGGCGGACGTGCTCCGTTGCTGTGGCACCACATAGTACCTAACAGAAGATGCTCAGTAACCCATTCCACATCAATACTGTACAACCATCGATGTGAAAAGTAAGTGTATATTATTGATATATTACCTTGCCTTCTATTATATATATTATTCGTTGTTTGTCATATAAAAATTGTTTACACTTGTGTAGTGCTTGAGATACGCGTCACACGCTGGGTCGGTATGCGCACACGCGGTGGACAGTAAGGGCAAATGAGGACACAGGGCGCTGATTGGCTGGTCGTTGTTGTTGTCCAAATTAAGGTGGCGTGATGGTTAAGGGTGGTAGCAGGTGGCAGGGGGTAATTAAGGATGCAGGACGTTGATTGGATGAGAGGGTTTGTTGTCGGAGATTGGCGCCGGAGTGTCTGGAAAAACAATGCCATGTGGCAGCGGGGGCGGGGGGCGAGTGGCGTCGCGGGGGATGGCCTGATTAATTCGGGGTTAATTGGTTCGGGGATAAAGTCAGGGGTTGTGGAGTGAGACGGGAGTTCGTGCCTGGGAGGAGAGACAGATGGAGAGACGGAGCAGCAGAGTGAGTATAGCATAGGGTAGCAGTGGAGAAGTGTAGGGTAGCAGTGGAGAAGTGTAGGGTAGCAGTGGAGAAGTGTATGGTAGCAGTAGAGAAGTGTAGGGTAGCATTGGAGTAGCATAGAGCATCAGGGAGATGACGGAGAGTAGGAAGCGGCTGGAGCGTGGAAGGAGAACTGGTGTAGTTACGACGTAGTGGGACGGCGGAGCTGATAAAGAGCAGCCGAGCTGGAGAGAGAGAGAGCGGAGAGGAGAGTCGACGGAGGAGTAGAGGGGAGCGAACGAGGCCAGCAGAGCGCGGCGAGCGAGCGGGGAGAAGAGTTGTGGGTCGGTGTGAGCGGAGGAACATTGAGCGGTGTTGACGGGAGAGATGTGGAACAATATGTGGAATAAAGTAACGAAGAAAGACAAGAAGTGTCATGTCGGTTCGAGCGCTACAACTGGCGTCAGAGGTGATTAAAGAACCGTGCCGACATGTCAAAGAAAGTCACGAAAAGTAAGAACATACCGGCGGGCTCGTCGGCCGACAGCAGCGATGCAGACGTGATAACCCCGTCGGGGCTGGAGGCTCCCGCTCCCCCGATGGACCTGGATGGTGGGGCGCCTCCGCGGGAGAAGGACGACCCGGACGACGATGACGAACCAAGCCCGCCTTACGTATGGAGGACTGCGATGGCTGAGTGGGAGGCCAACATGATGGCGCTCGCGAAGGAGTTTGAAAACGATACAAGAGGCGCCGACGGGATTGGACCAGCCGCCGCACGAGCCTGCGACACCAGCGGTGGCCGGCGGCGCAGCTGTGTCTCCCGCTACACCAGGAGCGGAGCCGGACGCCGATGAGGCACCGGGGTCGCCGACTCCGGGCTCACGACGCCGGCTGCACATGGAACGGTTGAGGCTTCGCGACGAACCAGCGGTGGTGATGGCACAGCCTCTGGTGGTGTGCGCCGGTGCGGCCGGTGGCACATCGGAGTTGGAGGAACCGGGGTCGCTGGCAGCAGTGGCCGCATGGCCGCTCGTGAGCCTGCCTCGCCGCCCCGGGACGTGCTACGAGTGCGGGCATCGAGGACACTTTGCACGGGACTGCTGGAGATGGAGAGGTGTCTTCCCAAGGAGGACGGGAGACTATGACCGCGGATTCTCCCCATTTCAGGACCAACAGGCGAGTCGTGACACATTTAATACACGGCCGTATCATTCCCATCACCCATCCGCGACATCACACACTGTAAATTTCCCTTCGTACGAATCGCATGGTAATGCTGTATGGGGCGCGTTGGTTCATCACATTTTGGGTACCACGCTGGGTTCGTCGGATGTGATGGCACTTGTTCAAGGGGTACAGATTAGAGTAATTGTCGATACGGGGGCTTCAGCGACCCTCTTTTCTTGGAAACTTTCGTTCGTTGCCAACCTCGCCCAAGCTTTGGAACCAGTGGATGCTACGTGTATAGTGACAAATGGGGGCAGTTGGGAATTTTGGGTCGCGTGCTTGCTACAATTAAAGTTGGGGTGGTGTGCGTAACGGGATACATTTTGGTTTCAACTGTTCTGGCCGTGCCATGTTGTTGGGCACAGATTTATTTTTTTTCTTACGAAGGATCCCATTAAAGATCTCAATAGAGGGGTGATGGTTAGAAATGCCATCGGGGAAATGCCTTAAAATTTGGGGATCTTCATCTAAATGTGCTACGATGATTGTGGCGACGATTGTGACGATGACGATGATGTTAAGTGAGCAACGTGTGTGGTTATTCGTTCATATAAATGCCGGGGTGCTGGCGGTGGTTAGTCGCACAGTGCGTGTTCCGCCTGCGACGCTGATGCTCGTGCCTTTGCGCTTGAAAGTGCCTGCCATTGGATAACTTGGGGGAAAGTGTATTGTTGACGCCGTCAAATGCCCGTGGCACGGACGCCCTCCTTGGTCGGAGCTTTTACGATGGTGCCGGAAAATTGCGAACCATTTATACAGATTGTTAATATGGGGCACGAGTCAGTTGTTATTCAAAAAGGGACTACGTTAGTGCATGCATTGGCTGCGCAGAACTCAGATGGGGTTGCGTGCTTGGCAGCGGGCGAGGGAAATGCGCTGCTGCAGAGTGATGAAGAACCGGGATGGTTCCGGGATTTGTGATGTAATGATGATTTGACATCCGAGCAGGGGTCGCGTCTCCATAAGCTGCTTTTGGAATTTAAAGACGTCTTTAGCTCAGGGAAATATGGTGTCGGTCGCACGTCCCTATTGAAATATCACCGGATTGCAGTGGGAGTCATGTTGATATTCCTGATGACGTCATTGTGTTTAGTAAGGATTTTGAGGCAAAGTTGCAACGGTTGCAAACTGTGTTGGTCGGGTACGGGACGCCAAATTGTAATTTAGAACCCAAAAATGCCATTTTGTTGAGAACGCCTGTCAAGTATTGGGTCATGTTGTCAGCGTGGCGGGAGTGCCACTGACCAGGAGAAAACGAGTTATGTACGTACGTGGCCAGTGCCGAAAACGGTGTCGGAGGTGCGTAGCTTCGTGGAAATTTCGTCATACTACCGTCGATTTGTCAAAGATTTTGCTACAATTGCGAGGCCATGAATGTCGCTGTGCAACGTAAACAATGTGTTCTTCATGGTAAAGTTGGTAAATCTCGAGTACGTTATGGTGAGGTACCACAGTACGTAAAACGGAGTTGAGCAGTAGTAATAACAGACATCAGTGCTGACCAATCACAACGCTCCTCTCCCCCGTTTGTGCACAGATGGATACCAGGACCACGAAGTGGTGTACACGTGGCACAAGGGCCAGCTGTCGGTGGACGTGCCTCCAGATTCGTCCAGCCTGCTGCAGTACTACCTCGTTGGGCAGACGCTTAACAGGAAGCGTGTGGTCACCAACACAGGTGAGCGAGTGAAGAGTGCCACTGGTAGAGATGAGAATAGTGGGAAGTGGCTGTGTAGCGGTTGGCGCTACAAACCGTGTTTGATTCCTGCTCGTGGGCACCAACACCAGTGACGGTTATCTGAACCGGTTGTGGGCCTCCCCGACGTCGACTCAGCCTCAAATGAGTACCTGGTGCGATGTGTAAAATCACTACTGGGGAGACAAAGGCGGTCGAGTATGGTGCTGACCACTCCCTCGTGTACTGTGCCGGCCTTCATAGGTGCTCATTAACAGCACTTGCCCCAACAGTCTGTTAAGGCTACACGGGGGATCTTTGTTTTTGACGACAAGAACACAGTGGGGAGGCACATAGTATGGAGTTACCACATCTGAGCTCACGGCACACACGTTTCCATTGCTTTCCCCGTAATCTGCACCGTGATGTGTCATCATTTGGGCTGCTCATACCTTACAGAAAAGGGGGCCTGGGTTCACTTCCCGACTGAGTGAGCATACAAACTCTGTGGAGTTTGTTTAACACGTAGGCTTTCGCGACCAATATTATTCCTAATCAACGTTTTTGGGTTTAGATGGCGTTATTTATAAATGTGTCGTAACCCTCCACCACCCGACACGGCCAATCAGTAAAAAAGTGTCACGTTGACAAAAGACAAATAGTTCACTGCTTTAGCCCACCGGTGTGTTGAAGCGTGAAACCACAACATTTACAATTTGAGTACGACGTTTCGCTGGTAATTGCATCCAGCATCATCGGGCAATTCGCCAGAATGTTTAGGCTCTGCTGTGTCTCCCGTTCTTATATAGAGCAGCAGCAGGGTGACGTCATCATTAACTCATTAACTCATCAGGTGCGTTGAAGTGTTGTGTAAAACTAGTTACTACTGGCAAAGACTATATAGATAATCCATTGAAATGAGAGAAACAGAAATAACTTTAATCGCTCAGACAGCTACAGGCTTAGTACGGCCTGGAAGCGTATTATTAAATAAGATACATTACAATTCCTTATAAGGGAAACAAACACTGATTACTAATGTAACATAATCACAATAAAAGACATTCCAAATGATTACTAATCTATAACTCGCATCGTAACAATAGCCTGATTACTAATCTAGTATATAATTACAATAACCCCCCCTCAAATCTTTGCACCTGATGAGTTAATGAGTTAATGATGACATTACCCTGCTGCTGCTCTATATAAGAACGGGAGACACAGCAGAGCCTCACCATTCTGGCGAATTGCCCGATGATGCCGGATGCAATTATCAGCGAAACATCGTACTCAAATTGTAAATGTTGTGGTTTCACGCTTCAACACACCGGTGGGCTAAAGCAGTGAACTATTTGTCTTTTGTCAACGTGACACTTTTTTTACTGATTGGCCGTGTCGGGTGGTGGAGGGTTACAACACATTTATAAATAACGCGATCTAAACCCAAAAACGTTGATTATGAATGATATTGGCCCCGAAAGCCTACGTGTTAAATTTGTTTTATCATGTTTAGCTTCTTTTTCACATGCTGGTTGCCTGCTTTAAGTTTTACCCACCCAGCAACATAGCAAGGGGCTGCTTGGTCCTGACTTGCTTTTCTGCTTCTGCCATCTACATAACAAAGGCTCAGTCCCAACAGCAGCCGCAGCAGTACCAACCTTATCATAAGAAACTCCTCTCCAGGGGCCTACCCTGGCTCCTCCCCCCTCAACCAGTATATATACAAGGTCGGGTCTCTTGGGATTCCTCTTTACTTGATACAGCAATCGTGCTGTGACGGTTCCACCTGAAGACGGAAGCTTGTGTTGCCTCCGAAACGTCGTGATTTATTATTTTATTTATATTATTTCTTCTATTATTTTTATAATTTATCTTTTATTATTTATTTAGTTTTACCTACGTGACTTTACCGAAAAAACCTAAGAGTATACATGCTGAATCAGTCGAGCAGCATTATCTCTTCATCGGCTCCATATCAGTGTGGAAGCCACCTGGTCAGTCGACCATGGTCATGCCCTCCCTTCTCGATGCTTGCAAAACGTGGACCCCCCTAATGCAACATCTTTGCTGGTTAGAAACATTCAGGCTGGCCTGCCTACTATCCATACTGGGTTTAACCAGGCTGGATTGTGCGAGCTCACAAATTCTTGAATGATCTGGACAGTCCCATTGGTGAGCTCCTCCGGAAGGTAAGGCTACATTGGCTGGGTCATGTAGCCCACACGCCCAGCCACCGCATGCCCAAACAGCTTTTGTTTGGCCGGTTAAAGGGGGCTAAACGACCGTGGCACGGGCTGCATGAAAGTGGTGAATGGCGGTTGTTGTTACCTGTGTAGAGGTGCTAGACACACTATTCGGTAACCTGTGGGGCCACTATGTATCAGAGGGGCAATGCAGAGTTACCACTCTGGGACAACGGCCGGGGTTAGGGACAGGTGAGAGCGGATCGTAAACACAGATTCCCGCCAGACCCACGGCCAGGGGTAAGATAAGGTAAAATAGGATCGAAACGACGGATTGTAAAGAACCAATCAGAGGGTTCCCCGAGGGAGCGTGGGATTGGATAAAAACGGGTATAAAAGGGCAAGCGCGGTGAGCGCACGGCAGTTCTCCTCACACGAAGACCGAAACCCGGGCTGAAGAAGATAGGACCCTGGACCAAGCCTTCTAGCTCTTCTAAGAGCTAAGGCTCAGTGTTCCAGCGGTCAAGGGGAGAATAGGTCCTGGATAGGCAGGATCCTGGCTCCCCAGCCTTTCAGCTCTTCTAAGAGCTAAGGCTCTGCGCGACCAGTGGTCAGGGGACCCACCAAGCCAGCGGTGGGTCAAGCTAGCCTCCCCTAGGTCCCACCCGGAGGACGCTAGGGTAGCGGGTAGACTGTGTGTAGCTCCCACCAGTTCGGAGGCTGTACCTCCCTCGGCTAACAGCCAGATCCGTGTATAGGTCCCGCCAGGTACGGAGGCTGTACCTCCTTAGGCTACGGGTGAGGGAACCATATATCCCTCTGTGTGTGTAGGGACTGTGTTGAAAGAAAAACAATAAACCAGTGTATGCCTTAAAGGAGTTTATTCACCTGTTATTTACAACACTACAGCTGCAAGGGTGTGTTTGTGTGCGCGCCTCCCCTAGGCCAACTCAGCGTCAAATGAGTACTTAGTGCGGTGAGTAAACATCACCACTGGGTAGTTAAAGGCATGGTGCTAGCCATCCACGCACACCCTTGCTAACAGCACTTGTCCCAACGGTCTGTAGAGGGGATATTTGTCTTTGCGTGTGTGCAGTAGTATAGCGGTTAGCGCACTGCGTTACGAACTTGGCGACTCGGGTTCGATTCCTGCTCACGGCCAACAACTAACGATATCTAAACCAGTACTGGGCCTCCCCTAGGTCGACTCAGCCTCAAATGAGTACCTGGTGCGATGTGTAAACATCGCCACTAGGGAAACAAAGGCGGCTGGGCATGGTGTTGGTCACCAACCCCCTCGTGTGCAGTGCCGACCTTCATTGGTGCTTGCTAACAGCACTTGCCCCAACAGGCTGTTGAGACTATCTTTGTATTTTACGTGTGCGCATTCCTTCCGACATGCAAGCCAGCATCGGGACTCACGCCGAGTGAAAATAAAACGCAGTTTTTTTTTATTTGCTACTTTAGATTTTATTTACTATATTTATTCCATCCAAATGTACAATCTCATTTACAAGTTTACCAATGCCTCGAACAAACCGTTTGACTTGCATAACCCAGGAATGGAACCAGTTCGCAAATTAAGGACTGCTCGTAACTGAAATGTGTAACTAACACTGCCTTATACGGTGTGGTCCAAAAGTTAAGACTCATAAGGTTATATATCTTTTTATAACATAGGGTTATTATTTTTATTTTAACAAATAAAATGTATAGGGTTATTTAATTTAGTTTAACAAATGTTCAGAACGATTTCCATTAACATTCTATCTAGATGTAACTGCTCAACCACATATATTAATGCTTTAATATTTGCATTATCCTTGCACTTTTCACCTTCTGGAGTTCGTCGAACACTGGTGAGATAAGGTCGTAAAGGCTGTAGCTCTGGTGTCGGCAAATCAGTTCCAAGTACAATGCATACATTATCAAAACCTGTTTGTTTGCATTGCCCTTGTACTGTTTGCCTGTTGGTGTTCTCTAGTCTATCAAATGTGCGACAATAATTTAAAGGAGACTGTAGCTCTGGTATAGGCCAATTCATTTCAAAGACTGTGTACATACTTATAAATGCATGTTTGCATGTTTTACCCAAGCATGATGTGTGGTTAATAGAGCCTTGATGATGCCTCGCAATAATGAGTGTCTATTTAGTGTTTTAACATCTTAAAACGTCCTGTGGTATTGCCAGGAAGGGTCAAGCCTATTAAATTTTTCAGCATCTTCATACCGGCAAGAAAGGATTGCAGAGATAACTGCTTGACCCGATATATTAATGTTTTGATATTTGCATTGCCATTGTACTTGTCCACTTATGGCATTATCTTGGCTAACACAAAGGGTCATCCCATAGATATCATAGAAGTAAATATAGGGCCATGATCTCCAACATCTTTGAAATTGAGCACAGCTGGTTGCAGATTTTGCTGGACTTAATTTCAGCCCTGGGGGTCGCCTCATCCTCTAACGACGTTCTGGACGACCACCACAGCACTAGCCTTCTCTCAGGCCCAGCCCGGAACAAAAGCGTGCACATGAAGTTGGTGGATACATAGCTAAATGCAGCCATCAGGATCATCTTAGGGACACCAAAGAGCACACTGCTACCGTGCCTTCCGGTTCTCACAAACATCGCTCCTCCGCAGCTCCGCCACAATGCCGTATGTGCGAGGGAGTACTGCAAGGCCATCAGAAATCCAAACCTTCCAATAAACAAGGACATCTCTATGCCACCACCGCAAGGCTCAAATCCAAAAAACCTTTCTGGAAATATGCAAAGAACTTCCATGACGACGACAAAACTAACGAAGCACGACGGAGGAAAGCCTCGGCAAAGATCAACCTGCTGCAGAAATCCATCAGCGGACCCCCCCCATAATCCTACAACCAGGATCTGACCTACCAAGGAAGATCTGGTCCTCCTTGAATCAGATCCGGACACTCCATGGAAGACGCAGACACTTTCTTCATTAATAGCAAATTAATGAGAGTCCAGTTTGTGACTGTGGTCTGACATCTCAGGCCATGCAACATATAGTGACCGACTGCCCGAATCGGATCATTCAACAGCGATCTGAAACTAATCCATGCAGCTACTCCTGAAACATTCGAATGGATATCAAATCTCGACATTAATTTGTAATCTGTTGCAATCCCCAAAAATGTGATGTGAAAGAAGAAGTGCGAATTCTCATCCTGCTTCACGCTGCCTTCACCCACCTGGAGGTCGGACTCTGGAGTCAAATATTCACTTCACATTTCACCTTCCGTTATTCACAGATCACCTTCACTCCTGGCCACGTTTCAAAGCTGATATTTTCTTCTGCTTTTTGTTTGATCAGAAACGGGCTCATTGAAAAATTTAGATTTTCACATGCCGATTTCACCATCCTCTCTTTATGGATGCCCTCATGCCTGTATTGAACTTCTGACTGTCCAAATGCTGTGCCACAGTGCACACCAAGGGCTGCTCTGCCATGTGCACTCGCTGAAGGTGGAGAGTTGCCAAAACTGTAGACCGTTTTCCACAGACAAGGCACTTGAAGAGATCATCTGTTATGCACGTTCGCTTGTCAAGACTATCAGACCCTAATTTATTGAGCAGTCTCCCACACAGAGTGCACTGAAAGTGCTTCTCTGCCATATTTGTCCAGCGTTTCTGACCGTGCAAAAGCCTTTCCGCACAGCATACATTTGAATAGCTTCTTGCCTATGTGCATTTTATAGTGCCTGTTGAGATATGAGGATTTCTAGGACACTCAGTGCACTTGAAGGGCTTCTCACCTGTGTATTTTATGGTGTCTGACTGCGTAAATGTCTTCTCACACACAGTGTACTTGAAGTGCTTCTCTCCCGTGTGTTCTTTGGGGATTCTTTAAGTTGCGACCTGGTCCGTGCTATATGGATATTGTATGCATAGGTGCCTTTTAATGCCGGGCTGTGCCGGGCGTCCCTGGTCCGTGTGATTGTTTCTGTAGATATAAATACATATTACACACTATATACCCACATATTACACACTCACATGCAGTACACTCAGCAGATATACATACACAATACACACACATTATACACTCACACATCACCATCTCCATATACTCTTAAACCAGGGCCAGATTGTGACATTGCTGGGGACCTAAGCTATGTGAAGCTTAAGAGAAATGCCAGAATCTGTTTGTCCATATAGGAATGAAAATAACAGGATTTTTTTTTCAAGTATCAAAATGGCTTTACCCTTTTTGTCTGTCACCAGAAGGTTGTCTCTGGTGTAGGCCACCAGTTTCAAAGACAATGCATATATTATCATTGCATGTTTGTTTGCATGATTTACCACAAGCATGTATGCTTAATGCCGACTTGATGCCTTGCAATAGGTGTCTACATGGTGTTGAAGAGCTCCCCCCCGTCGTGACGTGAGCCCATAAACTGAAGCTTACTTAGCTTTTGCCTAAATCCAGCCCAGGCTGAAGAGTTGGATGAGTTGGTGACTCTGCTAAGAGCATCCCCTCAGGGGTGGTCAGTCCATGCGAGAAGATTCCAAGTGTGCTTCGCCTATTAGTAAAAAAAACCTTCCAGAATAGAAAAGCTGTATATTCACCGTATATTAAGACTGGAGAAATCGAATGATATATTAAGCTCTTTTTCACAGATGTCCAGTAAGGGCAGGTCAGCATGGTCATCACATATGGGTGTGAATGCCATGCGTTAAAGGGGACTTACTTTACAGTACAACCAAATCTTAAAAAAGCTAATAAGATTGACGTTTTAAGCTTCTTGGGTTTGCCAATGGGGATAATACATTAGCCAAGTATAGTGCAGATTTACAAATAAAAATGTTTATGGATGAACAGGGCCCAATGTAGATTTATTCTTGCATCAGGTGATGTGAGATTTAATTTTAAACAGAGGTCACAATGGTAGGATCTGAATGGTACATCCAGTGCAAATCAAAGAGAATGATAAAGCGGGTCTAGTATGTTTAGTGTTTATTTAGTAGTTGATATGTGTGCACTGTCACTGTAGTAAAAAAATTATAGAATTTTCAGGCGCAATCAAATGAGAAAACTATGTTTTTTTAAAAAGTAGATGAAACCTAAATGCTTAAAAGTAAACATAAAAAACTTGCAGTTAAAACAGATATTTTAGAAACAGACTGGGGAGCAAACAGATTCGCAACTGGCAGCCAGTAAAACTCAATGTGCAACAGGGGAAATATAGACTCACAATCACTAAATACATAACCTACAAATTATAATTATAAATTATCAAAAAAGGCATCCCTATTATGTCAATTGCATTATATATATTGAAAGCTCATTTCTGGCTGGATGACATCTGCAGCTGTATGCATTCTTGTAGTGAGAGAAGCCTGTGACTAAGATGAACATTTTGGAAAAAATTGTGTAACGCTCCTGCTTACAGATATTCCCAAGTCTCCACTTCACACATGTGTAATAAAAGACTCGGACGCTTCTCTCTGACTCCGTGTCCTTTATTTGGGTTCTTCGTATTTACCCTCACGGCACTCTCTTAGAGATACTCTGCTTGCAGCCCCCGGCTGCTATCACTATTGTAGCCTCCTTCCTCTCCTTGCAGACTCGCTGCTAACTCCGTGTGCAGACTCCCGCTGCCAACTCCGTATGCAGTCTCGCTGCCAACTCCGTGTGCAGACCCCCCCGCTGCCACTTGCAGCCTCCTCGCTGCTCCGGGTCGGTCACCGTTGGCCGACGGTGCCGAACCTCGTTCCCCGCATACGTGGCGATCTCGCCACTCTCCCGCTCTCGCCCTATGTGGCCTACCTCGTTCCTAGTCTCCCGTCACTCCTCCTCCTCTTCCGGTTCCTCTCCCTATAGACCTGACCCCTCTCCCCCACGTGACCTAACTCCTCCCCTCATGACGTCACCTCCGGGAGGTCGTTCACGCCCGCATTACATCACCCTCCCCCGTAGAGAAAATCCAGCCGACCTCGGCTGAACAACAACCTAACAAGTAATGCGAGCGTAAAAGACCAATACATTAAAGGACACGAAGCATACAACAACAATATAACAAGAACACAACACAAGTTAACGAAATGTGAGGGATTTCGAGCGAGTACGGGTAGCCGGACCGTCCCGGACGGTCGGCGGCCCTCCCGCCGAGCGGGAGCGTGGCAGGGTTTTAAGGGCGACAGGAGCAAGTTCGTCCGTCGCCATTGGAGGCCTGCCACCGTCCCGGTCCCGTTCAGAGGCGTCCCGTAATCTCGTCCGTGGCGGGGCAGGAAGGGCTGCAGGTCCCGGAGATTCCGCGGCCCCGGTCGGCACCCCGCGAGCGGAGCGTCCTCCCTCCTGCGGCGTCACGGCCGGCTTGTCTGTAAGGGGTACGACAGGCGCTCTTGCAAGGTCAGCAGGCACAGGCAAGGGCGAGTCGGCAGCAACAGACCCCGGCAAGGCAACCTCAGGAGATGACGCATCAGGTCACGGGGCAATGTACGACTTCAACCGAGATGTATGTACGAACCAGCGCCGCGAACCAACCCAAACACGCGCCGACTGTGGGTTGGGAACCGCGATGAGGCGGACCGGTCCTTGCCATGATTTATGTAATTTAGGAGAGGTACCTGGCCGCACCTGTGGGCAATGAAGCCAGGCCAGGTCCCCCGTTTTCCAGGGGCACTCCCCCTTTGAACATCGAGCACACCGCTCGTTCCGGGCCTGGGCTTTGGCCGTAGCCACGCGGGCTCCTTCCCTCGCCTCAGTGACACGGCGAACGTTGTCCTGAATATAATCAGGAAGAGGTTTAACAGGTCCCCTCGCTCCGGTTCCCAACTGCTCATTGATTGGCGGCACGTTTTCACGGCCGTACATAAGAAAGAACGGCGAATATCCAGTAGCCGCGTGCGGCGTCATGCGATACGCCGAAAGCACCCCAGGGATATGCAAATCCCAATCTGATTGTTTTTCACTGACCGTATGACACAGCATGGCGGACAGGGTCCGATTTAACCGTTCCACCATACCATCCGTTTGTGGGTGATAGGGGGATGTCCGTATCTTTTTAGTTCCAAGAGCCGCACACACCTCCCCCAACAATTTAGACGAAAAATTCCGGCCTTGGTCTGTAAGGAGCCTCTCCGGCGCCCCCTTGTCCATAACATACCCAAATAGAAATGCGTCTGTGATAGACGCCGCTGACTGGTCCGGCAAAGGCCAGGCCATCGGCCAGCGGGAGAGGTACTCCACCCCCACTAGCAAATATTTATTTCTTCTAGCGGATGGCGGAAAGGGTCCCAAAATATCTAACGCCACCAATTCATTAACCCGAGATACCTGAATAGATTGTATCGGCGGCACATATGGATGTTTAGGTGGCTTCCGGCGGGCACAATCGGGACACGCGCGAACGTGACCGACGACATCTGTCGACATGCCGTGCCAATAATAGTCTCGCTGCAGCGTCAATAGGGTCTTCTGCACCCCCAGATGTAAAAGTGTGTCACAATGCAGAGTCCTAATCAATTCGTACCGCAATGATGCCGGTACAACCAGACGCCAGCGTTCCTGTATCCCTTCCCTCCACATCAGCAACCCATCTCGGAGAGCGGATTCCGGCGCACCACCCGCACCGAGTCCCCTACTCGCCTTTTCCGATCGCTTTCGTAACGTTACCAAGGAATCATCCAACATTTGCTCCCGAATCCACACAGACCTCGGGAGACGCAAAATCCCATCAGCCGGTCCCCCATCAACCGGTCCCGGCTTAAGCGGAGCTTCAGGCACATCAACCGCCAGCGCGACAGGCTGAGGGGGGTGCTGAATCGGTCCACACCTATGCGTCCCCGACGCACACGCGCAAGGGGATCGCTGCGGCAACCTGGAAAGCGCGTCCGCATTAGCGTGACGCACACCCTTCCGATGTTGAATTTGGAAGGAAAATTCTTGCAGCGTGTCCAGCCACCTTGCCAATTGGCCGGACGGCTGGTCCATCTTAAGAGCATACTGCAAGGCCGCATGGTCCGTGCGGACAATAAACGACCGACCGTACAGATACGGTCGAAATTGGCGGAGAAAAAAAACAATAGCCAAAAGTTCCCTGCGAGTGACGCAGTAGCGGGTTTCCGCGGGAGACAAAACCCGACTACCATACGCCACTACGCGTTCAACTCCACCTTTTGACTGAGACAACACCGCCCCAATGCCAGTGTCACTCGCATCCGTATCCAGAATGAAGGGATGTTCAAAATCCGGATAATCCAACGTCGGTGCCGTAGCCAATAGATCACGCAGGCTTCGAAACGCCGCCTCCTCCGGCGGTCCCCAAGCAAATTTGTGTCCTTTCCCCGTAAGGAGATGCAAAGGCCTCGCAATCGTAGCAAAATTTGGAACAAACCTCCGATAATAAGAGGCGAACCCCAAAAACCGACGCACATCACCCACCGTGGCCGGGGTTGGCCAATCACGGACACACGCAGTTTTCTCCGGATCTGTGGCCACCCCGTCCGCACTAACAATATGCCCCAAGTAACGAACGGAGTGTTGCAGTAGGTGACATTTTTTTGGCTTGAATTTCAAATTAGCAGAACGCATCCTGGTGAATACAGCTTCCAACCGCAGTAAATGCTCATCAAATGTGCGGCTGAAGACGATAATATCGTCTAAATATATCAGACATGTCGCCCACTGCAACCCCGTTAATACCAACTCCATCAACCTCTGAAAAGTGGCAGGGGCCGCATTCAACCCCATCGGAAGACAGTTAAATTGGAATAACCCCTGCGGCGTACGGAAAGCAGTCTTTTCTCTCGAGGGCTCGTCAAGGGGGAGCTGCCAGAAGCCCGAAGAGAGATCTAGCGTTGAAAAGAACTTGGCCCCCGACAAGGCGTCGAGAGAATCGTCCATACGCGGCAGGGGGTACGCATCTGCTACCGACACTTTATTCAACTTACGAAAATCGACACAAAATCGCAATTTGCCATCCTTCTTTTTAACCAACACAACAGGCGCGCCCCATGGGCTGTTAGACGGAGATATTATGTCCGCGTTCAACATGTCATCCACTGCCCCTCGAACATGCTCTCGCTCAGCCGGACTCATCCGACGCGAGTTTAAGCGAATAGGGGCAGCGTCCCCTGTGTCGATATGATGATAAAGCAGCGAGGTGCGTCCCAAGTCCAAATCATCGGAGCTAAACACATCCGAATAACTCGATAATAATTTACGAATCGCACAACGTTGTTCGCCGGAAAGGGCTGAATTCTCCCCACACAATTCAGCAATCCAACGATCATCCACCGCTCCATCGTGTGAAACACCCCCAACCAGCCCCCCGCTGGACAGATCACTGTGAGCCGTAAACGCCGTAGTGGCATGTGCCACAACGGTACCAGCCGGAACACACACGCTTTCGGTACTCACGTTAAGCACCTGCAAAAACGGCCGCTGATCTGGCCGGACAATAGTTTGCGCCCCCACCAGCGCCGATCTGCCCGTAATAGCGGCGGACGGCGACAGCAAAACCCCAAAAGCTCCCTGCCGACCAGGCACCGGCTTCCGATATCGTAAGGGAATGAGCATCTGTGAGCCAGGTGGAATATCAACAAAATAGGGGCAGCGTCCCCTGTGTCGATATGATGATAAAGCAGCGAGGTGCGTCCCAAGTCCAAATCATCGGAGCTAAACACATCCGAATAACTCGATAATAATTTACGAATCGCACAACGTTGTTCGCCGGAAAGGGCTGAATTCTCCCCACACAATTCAGCAAATCAAAACGATCATCCACCGCTCCATCGTGTGAAACACCCCCAACCAGCCCCCCGCTGGACAGATCACTGTGAGCCGTAAACGCCGTAGTGGCATGTGCCACAACGGTACCAGCCGGAACACACACGCTTTCGGTACTCGCGTTAAGCACCTGCAAAAACGGCCGCTGATCTGGCCGGACAATAGTTTGCGCCCCCACCAGCGCCGATCCGCCCGTAATAGCGGCGGACGGCGACAGCAAAACCCCAAAAGCTCCCTGCCGACCAGGCACCGGCTTCCGATATCGTAAGGGAATGAGCATCTGTGAGCCAGGTGGAATATCAACAGAAACTTCCGATAACGCCTGCACCTGGGCGACAGGAGCAGGTCGCCCCCAGGCGGACGGTAAAAATGCCACTTTACGGCCCCCCGGCAATTCAATGCAATTTTCATTGATTCGAATTAGAATGGGCATTTTAGCGAGAAAATCAGTACCCAACAGGCAAGGAACCGCAAGGGACCTCGAAATTAACACAATTCCCGAGGCCGACACACCCCCGATAGATATGTTAGCGTCCACCTGCCCCACGATGCCCATGCTACCCCCGTTCGCAGCGACACAAGAAGCGTAAGCTGGACTCACGGCCCCTGGTGGGATGTTCAAAAGGTGGAATATCACGTCCGAAATGATGGTCGTGGACGCACCGGAATCCACCAAAATACGTACGTCCACCCCTTGGATCGACCCGGGTACAGTGGACGAACCGGTAGCGGCCGCGACAACCCGCCGAGCCAACTTGCGCCACTGCGTTACCGAGCGACAAGGCGCAGATAATGGCCTCCCGTATTTAACAACATCCGCCTCGCACGACAACGGCGATGAGTGAGGTGTCAAGCCTTGCCGGGTGTCTGGTGCGCACCGACTTGCCTGTGCTGTAGAATCTTTCTTGGGAGCGTCCGCTGTCGAGGCCTCCTGCTGGGGCGGACCCGGAACGCGGGCCCAGCAGTCCCTGGCATAATGGCCCCGACGGCCGCAGCGGAAGCACTCGATGTCGCTGCGGTGCGCAGCGGGCACCCCGTCCCGACGCGGCCGTATCGGCGGCGCAGCCCGCGGCCCCGGCCCACCCCGGGCCGGCCACGGAGCGGAGGCAGCTGACAGCTCCTGCTGGCTGCTCCCATCCGGCACGTACACGGCCTTTTTAGGGTCCCACCCTAAGGCACCCCCCTCGACGACAGGACCACCTGTCCACGCCGTAACTTGTTTCCAGCGGCGAAGGTTAAACTGGGCGTCCAGACACTTCGCCGCAGCCTGGGACGTGAGCTTTTCATGACCGCACACCGGCATAGGAATGCCGAGATCCCGGGACAACTCCAACATCTTCCCCAGGATGAGAGGTTCCAGCAGGTCAGGCTCCGTCTCCGGGTAAGCGGCCATAGCTAGCTCCAACACCGCGCCCCTATACGCAACCGGTGACTCCTCGGGTGCGCGTTGTCGTTGCACAAACCGGCGATGGGCATCATCCGGCGGCTCGTACGCGTCCGCCATTTCGTCGAACACCCCTCGCAGAGTCTTCTTCTTCGCGGCTTTTATAGAGCGAAAAAAACGAACGGACTCATCATCGAGAAGGGTCGGAAGAACCTCCAGTGCCTCGGCGTCCGTCCACCTCGCTGAGCGTACCGCTGCCAGAAATCTACAGGCGAACGCACTCCAATCGCCCCCGATGGAGAATTCCTTGACAGTTGTTAAGTGACGACTGCGACTCCTTGGCTTGCTCCCTCCGGCCGCTGGCTCCTCCGGTGGCAAATTTAACATGGCGTCGCAACGCGGTGTCGACAAGATGGCGGCTGGCAATCGTGGAGGTCCCAAAATGGCGGCTTCCCGCTTTTCGTCGTGCGCCACGCCCAAGATGGCGTCGTCGTGCCGTGTGGCCGATGGCGGCGACATCGAAGACAACCCGGACTCCTGCGGACCACCAACATCTCCATCCGACGCCGCCCTCGGTGTGACAAGCTCACACAACTGAGTAATGACATTCTTGAGAGTTACAAGTTGCTCCGCCATCTGGCTCCATCTTGAATCCGCGTCCTTTGGAGCAGACGGGTCCGCCGACACGACGACCTCTTGGACCCCCGGACCCGCACTCGTCCCAGCACGGATCTCTTCTTCTGCCAGAGTCAGGCCGACTTCAGGAGGAAGATCTTCGTCGTCGGAAGATGAAGCCGATGCCGGGGACGGAATATTCTTTTTTCTGAGTTGTTTCGCCATGCCGTTTCACTTCTGACTCCAGTGTAATAAAAGACTCGGACGCTTCTCTCTGACTCCGTGTCCTTTATTTGGGTTCTTCGTATTTACCCTCACGGCACTCTCTTAGAGATACTCTGCTTGCAGCCCCCGGCTGCTATCACTATTGTAGCCTCCTTCCTCTCCTTGCAGACTCGCTGTTAACTCCGTGTGCAGACTCCCGCTGCCAACTCCGTATGCAGTCTCGCTGCCAACTCCGTGTGCAGACCCCCCGCTGCCACTTGCAGCCTCCTCGCTGCTCCAGGTCGGTCACCGTTGGCCGACGGTGCCGAACCTCGTTCCCCGCATACGTGGCGATCTCGCCACTCTCCCGCTCTCGCCCTACGTGGCCTACCTCGTTCCTAGTCTCCCGTCACTCCTCCTCCTCTTCCGGTTCCTCTCCCTATAGACCTGACCCCTCTCCCCCACGTGACCTAACTCCTCCCCTCATGACGTCACCTCCGGGAGGTCGTTCACGCCCGCATTACACATGCATAGCTCTCCTATTCTGCATTGTCCAAAAAACTCCAGACAGACTTTTGAGGTAAATTCTGTGAGCGAGCACCTATTAAGGCCAGCATGATACATGAGGGGGTAGATGGCCAGCTCCACGCCCAACCACCTTTGTCTCACCAGTGGCAATGTTTAAACAATGCACCAGGTACTTATTTGAGGCTGAGTTTACCTAGGGGAGACCCACAACTGGTTTAGAAAATCATAACTGGTGTTGGCCGAGAGTGGGAATCGAACTCGTCTGCTGGGTTTGTAGCGCAGTGCGCTAACCACTGCACTACCGCTCCCCCAAAAACTCCACCCATACCTCCACATCCACAAACTCCTGGGGTTCGCTTAGCTCTCCTTCAGAGACCGGATTCTCCTCCTGCTTCACACTGCCTCCATCCACCTGGAAGTCGGGTCCTGGAGAAAAATCTTCATCTTCGTATTTCACCTTCACTTCTTCACATTTCACCTTCACTTCTTCACATTCCATCTTCACTCCTGACCACATTGCAAAGCTGGGGTTGTCTTCTGGTTCTTGTTTCTTTTTAGATGGACTCAATGTAGAACTTTGACTTTCACTTCTCAATTCCACCTCCATCTCCTTGTGGATCTTCTCATGCCTCTTTCGGCCTTTAGTGTACTTGAAGGGCTTTTCGTCCATGTGTGTTTTCTGGTGAATACGAAGACATTGTGACCATGCAAATGTCTTCCCACATATGGTGCACTTGAAGGGCTTCTCGCCTGTGTGTGTTCTCTGGTGTCTTTGGAGAAATGATAAAAATGCAAATTTTTCTCACACACAGTGCACTTGAAGGGCTTCTTGCCTGTGTGTGTTCTCCAATGATCGTGAAGATATCCTGACTGTGTGAATGCCTTCCCACATATAGTGCACTTTAAGGGCTTCTTGCCTGTGTGTGTTTTCTTATGAATATGAAGACATTGTGACCATGCAAATGTTTTCCCACATGCAGTGCACTTGAAGGGCTTCTCACCCGTGTGTGTTCTCTGGTGTCTTTGGAGAATTGATAAAAATGCAAATGTCTTCTGACACACTATGCACTGGAAGGGCTTCTCCCCTGAGTGTGTTCTCTGGTGTTTTTTAAGATGTGATGACTGCCTAAATACCCTCCAACATAGAGTGCATTTGAAGGGTTTTTCGCCTGAGTGTGTTCTCTGGTGATTTTGAAGATGAGATGACCGTCTAAATGCCTTTCCACACACAGTGCACTTGAAGGGCTTCTCGCCCGTGTGTGTTGTCTGATGATCCTGAAGAGTTCCTAACCGTGTATATGACTTCCCACACACAGTGCACTTGAAGGGCTTCTCATCCATGTGTGTTCTCTGATGTCTGTCAAGATGTGATGACCATGCAAATGCCTTCTCACACACAGTGCACTTGAAGGGCTTCTCTCCAGTGTGTGTTCTCTGATGTCTCTTCAAGTCACATTTTTTATCCGTGCTGTAGGTAACACTGGATGCATTGGTGCCTTTTTATTGCAGCCTGTGCCGAGTCTCTCTGCTCCATGCAATTGATTCTGCAGATATATATACATACATATTAAACACAATAAACACGCAGACCTCGCTTAACGCAAACCTATAAAGCGCCGGGTTCGTTATCGCGGTTTTTATCCGATAGACATTTTTAAAATAAAGAAAATCTACAAAGCACTTATGAGTGAGAACACGCAGGAGCGCTGGCTGAGGAGACATACACGCCCCCATCATTCACTCAGCCAATGAGAGCTACATACGCACTGAGCCAAACAGACCTCCCCACCTGTGATTCGATTATCGCAATTCATGGTATTGATTACATTAAAAAAATTGTTTAGCCATTTGAGAAATCACGAGACCAGGATAGAGTCTCAAGCTCCACCTAAAATGAACCTCAGCACAGACATTTAGACTGAGGGCATCACTAATATCACAGAGGTCCTGGAGCCCTTCTTTCAGAATGACCCAGATTGGCAGCGCAGTATCTCCTCCAACCTCATCTGGTCTTGTAGAAGTACAGTAAAATGCACTCGTGAATACAGTACATAACTTACTGATGTTATCATAAATTATTATTTTTATTTATGAAACAATGTATGTTGAACTTCTTATGTAGCCAAATACGCTAATTGCGGTTTTAATCCATATTTAAAAGTGCATAGCTCCAGTGGTTTCCTAATATCGGAAGGAAGAGCATTCCAGACGGCCACAAAAACGCATCCGAAAGGGCGCGATGCAGTGACCGTCTTTGCTCGATGGCCAGCCAAACGCCACTGCGAGGATGACCGTAGTTCACACGATGGTTTATGATCCTTGACGAGATCAGCAAGGTATCATGGTTCATTTGACGAGATCAACAATGTTGACCATTTGTATTATTCTTATTAGCGTTATTACCGATATCCGAATAAAGCCCTCATAACTCATACCAAAAAATAACATCGGGAATGCATTCTCCCCCCCCCCCCAATGTAGTATATAATGGTGGCATGATGACCCCTTGTAGGGCTGATCGATTGACGCTCACTTCTCCAGGAACGCATCTGAGGAGCACTAAGTGAGCTCTGCCTGTATAAGGGCAAGGGCACCCACACCAACTGTGGAAGATAACAGTTAATCTGCTTATTTGGTTTTTGAACATATTATCACCTCTATTATGGCCATTGACATCATTGGAACCTCATTTGCCAGTAAAAATATGTTAATTGGTTTTTTACCCTTCTATCTGGCAACAAAACTGACACCTTTTTATCATATTTTTACTGGCAAATGAGGTTCCAATGGTGTAAATGCTTACCCCGAGCTCTCATACTCTGATGGTGCATTGTCTTTGAGTTGTGCGCCTTTTGACGTCATCTGGTCCAACCCATGTGAGACTAGACTCTAAGGAAAGCTGTCTCGGGTATGGACCAATCAACTTCAAGGACAGTGCACATTATCAGAGTTATGTTTTTTGTTTGCATTATGACTGGAGGTATTGTGGTCTATGCAAACATGTCTCCTTGTAAAAAGGTGTCACTTTTGTTGCCAGATAGAAGGGTAAAAAACCAATTATCATATTTGTACTGGCAAGTGAGGTTCCAATGGTGTAAATGCTTACCCGAGCTCTCATACTCTGATGGTGCATTGTCTTTGAGTTGTGCGCCTTTTGACGTCATCTGGTCCAACCCATGTGAGACTAGGCTCTAAGGAAAGCTGTCTCGGGTGTGGACCAATCAACTTCAAGGACAGTGCACATTACCAGAGTTATGTTTTTTGTTTGCATTATGACTGCAGGTATTGTGGTCTATGCAAACATGACTCCTTGTAAAAAGGTGTCAGTTTTGTTACCAGATAGAAGGGTAAAAAACCAATTATCATATTTTTACTGGCAAATGAGGTTCCAATGGTATAATAAATATTCCTTGAAAAAATATTCTGAAGCAGAAGATTAGTGCTGCATAGAGCCACATTTGCCAATACAATTTGTAAATTAGATTCTTAACAATATATCGATAGTTCAACTTTAATGTACCATTTTATTGAGGGACTGTTTGTTGTCTCGGTGTGGTCTGAGACTGTTTTGGCTGATTTTTTTTACTGCCTTTCCCAAGCTTGGGAATTGATGTACTTATGCAATTTGAAGGTACAGTATATTTTTTATTTAAGGGGCATCATGGTGGTAAGATGTTAATCCTCCCCTGGTATGCAGGAAGTATGGGGTTCGATCCAGACTGATACCTGTATATTTGGAGTTTGCATGTTCTTCCTGTGGTCACATGGATTGTTTTCTACGGGTTCTCTGGTTTTCCCTCAACATTGAGAAACATGTATTTAGATTATTTTGCTGCTATAAATTTCCAGATGTTAAGCCACTTTGTTGAGCTTTCATTTGTGGTCAGGTCACTTCTGAAATTAAGTTAATACTTCAGTGGGCTATACCTTGTAAGATAAAACATTGTTTAACTTTATTTGTATATTTAAAGTTATTTGTTTAAATCTTGGCATGTCTCGGACCAGGTTCGTGAACATAAGGCAGATCTGAAACACGGCAGGACTAATACCTCAGCCATGGTTGATCATTATTTTAATGCTGTGCGCACACGCCAAATTGATTTTACCAAGACGAGGGTACTCTGCAAGCCCACTGGCTATCAAAGATTCGTTCATGAAGCCATCCAGATGTAATGGGTTTCGGAAACACTTTGCAGAGGCAACTTCTTTATTACAACACACCACTCCAACAGTACTAATACAGCCTAGGGACACAGCCTACTTATAGCGTGCCTGACACTGGCTACACTCTCGGGTCCTCCGGCTATGATTACCCTAGAGGAGGCTACCTGACCTGACCCAGCCGAGGTGCGGGTCTCGACTCTGGCTTCCTCGGACCTCGCCCTTACAAGGGCGAAAGGCCGGGAGTCCCAGAGTCCCACCACTGGCCCGCACAGCGCACCAGTCCTTACAAAGACAACGGGGCGAGGGGGTCCAGGGTCCTAAGCTGGCTGGTCTTGGTTATTCAGCTGCGACTGGTCCCGATCGGCTGGGGAGGTACCCTTTTATGCCCCTTGCCCATCGAGTAGTGGGGTTGCGTGGGATCTATGATCACGCAGCCCCCCGTTGGTAGCGCCGAGGGGCTTAGCTGTCTGGGATCCTGAGGCCCCGGCACCGAGGGCTTAGCTGCCTAGGATCCTGAGCCCCCAGCAGCCCCTCCCCTCTTGGGCTGGCACAGCAGCCCCTCCCCTGGCGGTACGAGGTACCCTTGCAGATGGGCCCCGTCTACCACTGCCGGTAAATGTGGCCCATCTACGGCACTACACAGATATATAAACACAGACACAATTTCAACCGAGAAGATGGGTACAAACTGAGCAATCATTGGAAGGACATTATTCACCAGTTTAGATCATAACTGGCAGTGATGTTCCCTCCCTACCTACCTATGTTAGCAGTTATTTTCGACTCTGAGTTACATTCACTAACACAGCCTCCGTTAGCTGTATTAGTAACTGGCGGCCTGCCATCCTTGTCCACGATACTCTTGCCGAGCTCTCGCCGAGCTTACATTTACAAGCAAATTTCTTACATTGACATGCTAATCTCTCACAATACAATGGCCACCCCAACAGCTTCGTTTGTCAAGATTTATCCGATCTTACATTTACATGCAAATTTCATCTCGAGCCCCACCCACTGACCCTTGGGCTACACCCATCCCAAACCTTTATAACTCCTTACCTTAGCAGCACTCCCACCATATATTCTCAGCACCTCTCCCTCGATATTTCTCACCAGATGACGATTGCTTGTGTTGCGATCGAACCATCGAAATATTATTATTTTTTATTATTTTATCTATCTACGTGGCTTTACCGAAAGACCCAAAGAATATTATTTGTTTAACTTTCCTATATTTTGCACTCCTATCGTGTTTTTGTATTGTTTGTTATAATGTTCTGACCCACCCCTACTGGACATGTGTGAAAAAGAGCTTCATAGATCATCAAGTTCCTTATGTTCTTATGAGATCTAAATTCTATAGAAATTATCTACACTTCTACTGTAGTATACGGACAGAGAAAATAGCATCCATGCAGGACCATCCTGGTCTGAAACCACAATGGGGCTCCGGAAGCTTCTCGTCAGCATGTCTGGCAAGGCGATATTGAATAATTCTTGCCAGGACCAACACACACTCACACAGACTAGCACACATTTACAAAGACTAAAACTCTCACTCAGACCGACTCACACAGACTAACAACAACCGACATTCGCCAGTAATTGGCGGTGATGTCACCATGGCGCTTGTGCCAGGCTATCTGCACTTTAAGGCCACATGAAGTGTGGAACGTCCAAGGGCAGGTCACAGGACATATCCAGGTGCCATGGGTTGACTCACTTAGATGACTGGCCGATGCACCACCTATGCCCCCTACTGTACCAACTTTCTGTGTTTTAGCAGCTCGGTACTCCGCTCATTGTTGTGAGCGTCGCTCCTCTGACCTCCATTATTGCTGCAGGGGGACTGCCTACAAATGCCCAATATAATCCTTCACGAGGCTCCTACACAAAGGCCAATCTTGATACCGCTGGTACCAGTCATCGGCAAGTCCACTCAGCTCCACATCCTCTTGTACCACATCACTCCATCTCTTCCCTAGCCCGTGCTGTGCCTGCTTAACCCTCTCTATCCGGCTGAACAAAAGCTGTTTAATAATGCGGTGGCTGGGCATGTCGGCAACATAACCCAGCCAATGCAGCCTTGTTTGCCAGAGGAACTCACCAATGGGACTTTGTCCAGATCTTTAAAGGATTTGTGAAGTCCTCACATAATCCAGCCTGGTTAAAACCAGGATAGGTCATGTGGTAGGCCAGCCTGTATGATTCTAACTGGTGAAGATGTTCCATTAGAGGGGTCCCACTTTCGCAAACAGAGATGGGAGGGCATAACCATGGCTGAGAAGTTCCAAAGCTTCGTTTGGAGCAACAGTCCAGGTAACAGTGCAAACAAGCCATCTCCCCCACTCCATGAACGGCACCAGGATATCGGTCCTCCATAAACTAAGTGCCCATAAAGATGCCGTGGGCAGTTATAGACCAATCTTGCTCTGAAACACAGATTATAAAATCCTTGCTAAGATTCTGGCAAGAAAACTAGAAAATGTGCTCCCTCAATTATCGATACAGCCCAGACAGGATTCGTAAAGAGTACATATTCTGCAGACAATGTCAAGATCCTGGTCATATGCCCTTATATTGTACGGGGAAAATGCGTTCGACAGGGTTGAGTGGGCCTTTCTTTTTCAAGAAATTGACACATTTGGTTTCCCCCACCCCCCTCAGTTTATAATTGTGTAACTCCTATATACCAATCCAATTGCTTCTGTCATAACTAAAGGTTTGGTATCCCGCAGCTTTCCACTGGGTAGGGGGACGAGGCAAGGATGCACACTTTCTCCTCTACTGTTCACACTAGCAATGGAACCATTTGCAGAGAATAACAGGACAAACCATTCAATTAATGAAGTGACATTCGGCATAATAGAAAACATGATGACATTTATGGGTCCAAAGTCTGCGATCCCCGCCATATTAGTGTAATAATGTTCCACGAGACTTGGACGCCGGGGTTGGAGGCACACGTATTTATTCCGTGTCGGGTACAGCACAACACTGGACATACAACACACACTGGAGGGGGTATCGGCCCCCTCACCCGTCTAACTGGGAATACACCCTCTAGCTACGCCTAGCCCACCTCTTGGTCCTCCACTAACGGGCTAGGGGAGGCTAGCTAGCCCGACACTGGTAAGTCGGGCTCACGGTACCCGGAGTCCCAGACCAGCTCTTACAAGAGCACCGGCTCTGGCTCTCGGGACCACGCCGCTGGCTCGATCCTGTTCGGCCCTGATAAGGGCGGCGATCCAGGGGAGTCCAGGGCTCTATCTAGACGATCTTCTGTCTTCACTGGTTAGCTTCAACATCTCTCCCCGAGCCCTCCGGCTCATCCCCTTTTATACCAAAACCCCCGCTGAGGGGTGGGGCCCCGGGGGATCCCAGCTCCGAGTCAGCCCCCCAGGCTGCCCGATGCGGACGTCGCTGGGAGCACCTTCTCGTGCACCGACATAGCCACGCCCACTGTGTTTCTTTCCCGTGTGATCCCATTGTATAACAGCCCCTCCGTAACACCCCTACACAGGTACACACCGCACCAGGTACTCATTTTAGGCTGAGTCGAACTCGGGGATGCCCAGTACCGGTTCAGATAATCCTCACTGATGTTGGCCGTGATTTGGAATCAAACTCGCATTACCGGGTTTGTAGCTGAGCACGCTAACCGCTGCACCACCGCTTCCCCCACACATATGAAGTACCGGTGAAGACGCTTGACGCCGAGGTTGAGGCACACGTATATTTATTTCACAATACGACAGTGGGCATATACACACTCGAGGGGGTATCGGCCCCCTCACCCGTATAACTCGGGATACACCCCTAGCTAACTCTGTCCTAGCCCCGAATCCTCCACTAATGGGCTAGGGGAGGCTAACTGGCCCGACACTGGTAAGTCGGGCCCGGTACCCGGAGTTCCAGACCAGCTCTTACAAGAGCACCGGCTCTGGCTTTCGGGACCACGCCGCTGGCTCAGTCCTGTCCGGCCCTGAAAAGGACATCGAACTAGGGGAGTCCAGGGCTCTATCTAAGACGTCTTCAGTCTTCTTCCCTTAGCTTAAACATAACTGACTCGAGCCCTTTGAACATCCCCTTTTATACCCAACCCCTCCCTGAGGGGTGGGGCCCCGGGGGATCATAACGTTCGAACCAGCCCCCCCCAGGGTGTCTGGCTCGGACGTCGTAGAGAGCACCTCCTCGTGCACTTACGTAGCCCCGCCCACTGTGTTTGTTTTCCATAGGCTGCCATGCATAACGGGCCCTCTCTTTAACACCCCTACAACCCCCCCCCCCCCCCCCGCATAGCTTGCAGCCGTCCCGGCTGCCAACATACAAAAATGACAATAAAAGTGCATTTACACCTTGACCGCGCGTGTGCCTCACTATTTTTCAACAATAACAAGAACAGTAACAAGAACACAACAAAATGCAACAGCAAGAAGAGAAAACAACCCGACGCACCCCCCCTTGAATAAATACGAATTCCGTAAAAAAAACAACCTATATACAATTTGCAGGGAACCCACCATACACACAACACCAGGTGAACCCAACGTATGTACATTTCAATGGGCAGGGAACACACCACCCACACAACACACAATGAACCCAACATATGTACATTCAATGGGCAGGGAACACACCACCCACACAACACACGATGAACACAACCTATGTACACATCTTCCGGCCTCATAACAGTCTGCGCATTTTTGCGCGCGTCCTTGCAGCGGGCCCCTCACACGGGGTAACCCCGGGTGGCGGACCGTCAGGTGGCAATTGTCCGTCCCGGAGTGAGTCCTCATCCGATGCCGCGCGACCGTCGGTATCCCCAGGAGGGGTGGTCGGGCGTGAGCCCGTCAGTCCTGATGCACCTGGAGGTGGCACGGTCGGCAAGGCATTAGGTGAGAACGACGGAGACGGACCCAATGAGTCGGTCGACCCCCCACACGTTTGGCCACGCATGTGTGAAGTGGGTTTGTGTACCGCAACGAAGGGTTTTAACCTAGAGGGGTGCACGAACCATCGCCGCTTCCCCCATTTAATGCGCACGCACTGTGGTCGCAAAACTTCGACCACCTCCACAGGGCCCCGCCACGGCCGCACCAGCTTAGAGGAGGTAGCCAGTGGCACTTGGGGACAGTGCAGCCATGCCTTGTCCCCCGGCTTCCACTGTATCATGTGCGCCCGACCCAGCCTGAGGCGCTCATTCGCCTTTTGACGGAGGTCCGAGTTTAGCATTGCAGCATCCCGCGCCTCTGTTAATTTGGCCAGATTAAATTTGACGTGGTCAGCCAATTTAGTTTTCCCTTGCGGCTCGGGGATCTGCAGCTGGGCGCGAACAGGCGGGTCGGGTTCGCGACCGTACATGAGGTAAAAGGGGGAAAATCCCGTAGCTGCATGGGGTGCCATCCGGTATGCCGCCAAGACCCCTTGAATATGCAGGTCCCAGTCAGTCTGTGAGTCCGAGACCTGCTGTGACATCATTGACGTAATGGTGCGATGCAGGCGCTCGACCATCCCGTCAGTTTGCGGGTGATACGGGGAGGTACGAATTTTCTTCGTGCCTAGGAGGTCACAGACTTGTTTGAGTAATTTACCGGAAAAATTTCTGCCCTGGTCGGTCAGCAGCCGCTCCGGAGCACCTTTGTCCAGGACGTATCCCTGAACAAAGGCCTCCACGATGGCTGCTGCCGACTGGTTGGCCAGGGGCCAGGCCATAGGCCAGCGTGTAAAATACTCGACACCAGTCAACAAATACCTATTGCCCCTGGGGGTGGCGGGAAATGGGCCCAAAATGTCCAGCGCGACAAGCTCATTTATTCTGGACACTTTGATCGATTGCAAGGGCGGGTTAGACTCCCGCGCCGGCGGTTTCCATTGCGCACACCGAGGGCATGATCCCAATAGATCCCCAACATCCCTCGTCATGCCAGGCCAAAAAAAATCAAGTTGTAGCAGTGCAAGAGTCTTTTGGGTCCCCAGGTGTAATAGGCGCTCATGCGCGGCCCACACCACCTTGCCTCGCAACCCAGAAGGGACCACCAGCCGATGTCGCTGGGATTTGCCGTCCCAATGCATCAGCAGACCTTGCACCATTTCCCATGCATCCGAATCACCCTTCACACGCCCAGCACCCCCGACGCGACGACGCCACCCGAGGAGGGAGGTATCCTCCATTTGGAGGCGCCCCCATTCAGTGACGGGCAACCCCAACAGGGAATCTCTTCCCTGTTGTTCGATCGAATTAGTAACCAATGGTTCGTCGTCGTCGGTGGCTGCCAAGATCGGAACCGATGCGTCCCCTGAAGGCCTGCAAAGTCCCGACCCCAGGAGGCATGCACATTCGGAGGTGGTTGGCATGCGCGACAGAGCGTCCGCATTCGTATGGCGAACGCCCTTACGGTAGGTGGTTTCAAAATCAAAGTCCTGGAGAACCTCCAACCATCGAGACAACTGTCCCGATGGTTGTTGAACTCGCAGGGCATACTGTAGTGCCGCATGATCTGTGCGGACGGTGAAATGCCGACCGTACAGATATGGGCGATACTGTTGGATGAAATAGACAATTGCCAACAGTTCCCTACGGGTGACACAATATCTTTGCTCCGCAGGAGACAACACCCGACTACCGTACGCGACCACCCGTTCCACGCCATCAACCACCTGGGAAAGCACACCCCCAATACCCGTGTTGCTCGCATCGGTGTCGAGCAAAAAGGGCTTAGAAAAATCTGGGTAAATCAAGGGAGGGGCTTTTACCAGGGCGTCCCGAAGGGAGCAGAAAGCAGCCTCCTCCTCTTGACCCCAGTGGAACCGAACCCCTTTAGATGTTAAAGCGTGCAGGGGTTTTGCAATTGTCGCAAAATCAGCGACGAACCGTCGGTAATACGACGCGAACCCAATGAAACTCCTGACCTCTCCCACCGAGGTGGGAGTCGGCCAGGAGCTGACACACTGCGTTTTGGCGGGATCGGTAGCAATACCTGAGCGTCCCACGATGTGCCCCAAATAACGCACCGAATCGCGCAACAAATGGCATTTTTGGGGCTTGAATTTCAAATTAGCAGCCCGCATCTTTAGGAAAACCGCCCGCAACCTCTGGAGATGTTCGTCAAAAGTTTTACTAAAGACGATAACGTCATCCAAATAAATGAGGCACGACTCCCATTGCAATCCAGCCAAAACCAATTCCATCAAACGCTGGAAAGTTGCCGGCGCTGAGTGTAAGCCCATCGGCAACCGGTTGAATTGGAACAGGCCATGCGGTGTACGGAAAGCAGTTTTAGGCTTTGAATCATCGTCCAGAGGAAGCTGCCAGAATCCCGAAAGTAAATCCAGTGTGGAAAAGAATCGCGCTCCCGCCAAGGCGTCCAGCGATTCATCCATCCGAGGGAGCGGGTATGCGTCGGCAACCGAAATTTTGTTAAGACGCCGGAAATCAACGCAAAACCGCAACGAACCGTCCTGCTTTTTAACCAGGACGATCGGCGCTCCCCAAGGGCTGGTGGAAGGAGAAATGATGTCGGCGGCCAACATGTCATCAACAGCCGATTTGACATGGTCCTTTTCGGCGGGACTCAACCGAAACGGATTTTGGCGAATTGGCGCGCTGTCACCCGTGTCAATATGGTGACGCAGCAGGTGAGTACAACCCAAATCGTATTTATTCCGACTAAAAACGTCGGAAAATTCCCGCAGTAGTGTTTTAAGTTGTTGACGCTCTGAATCTGACAGGTCCGTCGATCCCGCACAAAGCGCCTCGAGCCACCCTTCATCGCTGTCCGAATGCGGTCGCGGCGCAGGGACAACGCTGACGTGATTTGCGACGGGTTCCTCACATGGCACCGGCGTTGCGTGAGCAAGCACGGTCCCCTGTGGGACCACCACCGTCTGCGAGCCCACATTGAGGACCGCGATGAAGGGTTCACCGTCCCCTCTTACTATGGTCTGGGCCGGAAGTAAATGAGGTCCACTAACCCCGGCCCTAGACGGCCCCAGCAGAACCCCTTGGGCCCCAACACCCTTAGCGAAGGGCCGCCGAAGTTTCAAGGGAATCAACATTTGCGCCCCCGGAGGTACGCGCACCGTTCTCTCTACGAATGCCGGCACTGTCGCGAACGCTGTCCGAGTCGTAACAGGCGATGGCAGAAACGCCATGCGTCTGCCCGACGGGAGCTCAATACATCCCTGGTCGATCAATATCCTAATCGGCATTTTGGCCAGGAAGTCCGTCCCCAGCAGGCACGGAACCGCCAGCGAGGAGGAAACAAAAATCGGCCCAGACAATTTAATATCCCCAATACAAATTTGGGCACGAATTTGTCCGATGATGCCAAGTGAGCCCCCGTTAGCCGCATAGAATGGTACGTTAACAGGCATCAAAGGACGACTCCGGACAGGGAGAATATTGTAAATCAACTCCGAAATAATGGTCGCCGATGCTCCCGTATCGACCAGGATGCGCACTTCAACCCCGTCGATGTGCCCCACAACGGCCGACGACCCCGACGATGCGGCTACCACACGATCGGCCAGCACGGACCACTGGCCGGGTTCGATATGAGTACCCGGGGTGGTGCGTGATGGTGCGATGGTGCGCGATATCGGCCCCCCTCTCGTTGCGGTGTTTGAGTGCGTGACGGGTGTGTGCGTGGGCCAAACATGTGGGGTGCCGCGACTCGCCGGGTTATGATGGTGGAGCTTGTGATGAGGCCCGTCGTCCCGTTGAGGTGTCGTCCCGCACTGTCGAGGAGCGCGGCACCCCGAGGCGACGTGGCCCCGGACGCCGCAGTTGAAACACCGCGGGAGCGCCGTTGGAGGAGACGGATGGTTGAAACGGCCCGGCCCGTCCCGGCCCGACCGTGCTCCTGTCGCCTGTTGCGGTCGGTGGTCGACGGCGTAGAGCTCCTCCGTCGGAATGGTGGCTGCAGCCACCGCACGCCCCGCCGATGCCCTGCTGGCTTTCCGCCGCAGTGACAGGAGGTTGGCGTGGAGGAGCCGCGCCGCCTGGAGCGATGTCATCTCCTCGTCCTCCCGGGCGACGACCGCGATGTCAAGGTCGTCTGCCAGGAGGAGGATCTTCTCCGTGACCATCGCGTCCACGCCGTCGTCGTCCATACGAGGGAAGGCCGACTTAGCCATCGCCAGGAGGCTCGTCCGATATGCTAGGGGCGACTCCTTCTCACCCCGCTTGCGGTCGTAAAATTGCTGTCGGCATTCAGCCGATGGTCCATAGACCCCGCCCAGCAGCTGTAGTGCCATCGGTAACGTAGACCGCTTCTCTCTCGGCGCCGATGTGAGGGCGGCGAGCGCGTCGCCGTCGAGGAGCGCCGGCAGCGCGCAGAGAGCCTCCTCATTGGACCATTTCGCCATCTCCTGATGGGCGAGGAAACGTCGGCGAAAACCGGCCCAGTCCCCCTCCGCGCCGATGAACTCCTTCAGCGGGGGCAGTCTCTGATGAAGCGCAGCGGTCGTTGTGGACTCCCGCAGGCTGATGTCACCACCACTCGGCTGTGCGTCGGTGCGAACGGCCGATGGGATCGCCTGTCGCGCTTGTGATGACGTTGCAGCTTCAGCGACGGCGATGTCGGAGCGGATGTCTAGGCTGGCCACGCCCCGAACAGCTGTAGCGTCGATGGCGGGAATTTCAAATTCGGACTGCTCCGAAATGGCGGGAAGGCGCCCTGGTCGTTGGCTCGCCTCGCCCCGTGTTGGATCACCGGCCCCTAGTCGCGTGATGGTCTCCAGCGTGGCGGCAGCGGCATACAGCAGCTCCGCCAGCCTCCCGTGAGCCAGCCGTAACGCGTCTGGCTGCGGCCCCTTTTCATTTCGATGCCCCGGTAAGGAGGCGTCAGGCCCCGGCTGCACCTTGTCTTGTGGAGCCGTCTCGGGCTCGACGATCTCGGCAGTGTCTTCCTCCTGCGGTACTTTGGCCCGCGCTGTTTTCCGCGTGTCCATGTTCGAATTACTTCTGACACCAGTTGAAGTACCGGTGAAGACGCTTGACGCCGAGGTTGAGGCACACGTATATTTATTTCACAGTATGACAGTGGCATATACACTCTCGAGGGGGTATCGGCCCCCTCACCCGTATAACTCGGGATACACCCCTAGCTAACTCTGTCCTAGCCCCGAATCCTCCACTAATGGGCTAGGGGAGGCTAACTGGCCCGACACTGGTAAGTCGGGCCCGGTACCCGGAGTTCCAGACCAGCTCTTACAAGAGCACCGGCTCTGGCTTTCGGGACCACGCCGCTGGCTCAATCCTGTCCGGCCCTGAAAAGGACATCGAACCAGGGGAGTCCAGGGCTCTATCTAAGACGTCTTCAATCTTCTTCCCTTAGCTTAAACATAACTCTCTCGAGCCCTTTGAACATCCCCTTTTATACCCAACCCCTCCCTGAGGGGTGGGGCCCCGGGGGATCATAACGTTCGAACCAGCCCCCCCCAGGGTGTCTGGCTCGGACGTCGTAGAGGGCACCTCCTCGTGCACTTACGTAGCCCCGCCCACTGTGTTTGTTTTCCATAGGCTGCCATGCATAACGGGCCCTCTCTTTAACACCCCTACATGTGCATACGCGTTTCCACGCTACAGACTCGCCTCACAGAGACCCATAGACTCACCACACAGATCCATCGACTCGCAGAGAGACCCAAGGACTCGCATGTGAATGTGTGGTAATTTAGTTGAAGGTGGAGGGGGGTTACCAGCTCCTCGCACCCATCTAGAACTCCCTGTAGCCACTGTGGTGGCTGTGAGGCGATGTGAGGTTCACAGATGGTCAGGGTTGGCGCCCCCCCCCCCCCAAAAATGGCATTTCTCACAACCACCGCTGCGTTATCGACCGTCGCCATTCGCCAATAAGTGACAGTGATGTCACCACGGCACCTGTGCCAGGCCATGTGCACTTTGAAGCCACGTGAAGTGTCAAAGGCTCGCTGACCGGATGTCCTGGAACAGACCCAGGTGCCATGGGTTGGCTGACTGAGATGACTGGCAGATGCACCACCTGTACCCCGTACTGTGCCAAATTGCTGCATATTTATCATCCGGTGTTCCGCTCGTTGTGAGCGTCACTCCTCCGTTTTTGTTGGAGGCTGACTGTCTCCAACTGCCCAGTAGAAGCGTCCTTCACGAGCCTCCCCCGCAGAGGCCGATCCCGACACCGCTGGTACCAGTCGTCGGCAAAGCCCACTCAGCTCCACATCCTTCCGTACCGCATCAGTCCACCTCCACTCCAGCCCATGCCGTGCCCGCCCAGCCCCCTCCATCCACCCACATACTCACTTACCGGCTTACTCACGCACTCACCCACTCATATCTGCTCACGCACCCACGCATTAAATTTTAAATGCAGGCTACGCAATGCATCGTGATCAATTTACACCAAAATCTACTCTCAACCACTTAAACCACATATTCGTGAACGATGCGCACCCTAATCAGCCACGATGGCTGTGTCCAGGGTGTTGTGATGTCACGTAGTAAGACGTTTGTCCTGCTCCCCCCCCCCCCCCTCCCCCGTTATAACGCGGTGTCTATTTATGACTTCGTCACATTGGCCTTAATGGACGCGTGGTGATGGTGAAAGATGATTCAGCGATGGACATTGAATTACTGGGACCCCATTTAACGTTCAGGTGACACGGGGCACGGTCAGTGAAGAACCTCTTATCTGTCCTGTAAGCAGACTCCTCTGCGTGGGATATTTATCACCTCATAATGCACAGACAACCGCCAACGCAGTCTCGCCTGCCTGAGGAGCTTGCTGATGATCGGACAGTGTCCAGATCTCTGAAGGATCTGTGAGCTACTCGCACACAAAGATCCCCCTGTAGCCTTTAACAGACTGTTGGGGCAAGTGCTTTGTAACATCATCAAAGGGGCGCTGCAATACGATGCAATCAAAATCACCGATCAGAGATTTTCCCATATATGGTCTTTGTTGATCATGAATCGAGACTAATTGTATTGATTCCACTCAGTCGATCCGGCAGGAAGCTCAAAATGTCCGATTTAATCTAAAATCCTCTGCTTTTCACAGATCATACAAAGCAACGGTATTGATGCCCGATTTGTATGTACTTTTTATCTTAATTTTTTCATATAGTCTATCAGACTTTTGTGTTAAATCGCTCTGCAAAAGTCATTTTGTATACTTATAAATCAATATTATGCTAATGCCAAATTTAATCATAGCTGCGATTCAGTTTACTCCGATTCGCTGTCATCTTTAACTCGATCCTGTGAGTGTACAATTTTATTTTAAACTTCATTTAGTGAGTGAAAACAAGACCACTTATATGCTGATGTCCATTTTTATCATAGCTGTGATTCATTCAGCCATTCACTCACTCAGCCACAAACGCATTCAGCCACAGACTCACTCAACGACTCGCTCAACCACTCAGCCGCTCACTCACTCAGTTATTCACTCACTCAACCACTCACTCAACCAATCATTCAACCACCCACCCACCCACTCACTCACTCAACCAACCACTCACTCAATTACTTACTCAACCACTCAACCATCACTCTCTCACTCACTCAGCCATCACTTTCTCACTCCCTCAGCCATCACGCTCTCACTCACTCAGCCACTCTTTCAGCCATTCACTCACTCAGCCACACAATTGCTCAATGACTCACTCAACCACTCAGCCGCTCACTCACTCAGTTATTCTCTCACTCAACCATTCACTCAATCACTCAACCACTCACTAAACCACTCACTCACTCAGCCACTCACTCACTCAGCCACTCACTCACTCAGCCACTCACTCAAGCAATCACTCACTCAATTATTAACTCAACCACCTACCTACTCGCTCATCTACGCACTCGCTGACCTTTCCACTAATATACCCACTTCCCTATCCACTCACTCACCTACCCACTCGCCTATTTTATTTTACCAGGTAAGGCCCACTGAGCTATATAGCTCTTTTTCAGAAATTACCTTGCCATAAATGATAGCCCAATGAAGTGGCTTATCACGATGAAATGTAAATAAGCCAAATACTGTCAATGCATATTTATAAATGTGGAGGGCAAAACCAGAGAATCCGAAGAAGAATTCACTCAACTCCTCATGTAAGCATCAGGGTTTGGATCAAACCTACAACATCCTGAATACCGGGCGAAGCAGTGAACATCTCGTCACCCGGGTCACCCTAATCCATTCCCATATCTCTTCTCCGTGTGTGCTACAGGCGGGTGTCTCAGATTGCCAGCACCATGTGACGGAGCCCCAGGGCATGCTGCGTGCTCGCCAGGAGGAGCTGGGCAAGATGGCCCAGTCGCTGGAGCAGCTGCTTGCGTGGCACCGCCGCTCTCACCCTGACGGAGTACAGCAACACAGTGGGGCGGCACCAGCAGGACACCCTGGACAACGCAGCCAAGGTGCGCGCCGGCCACTCACTCACTCAGTCACTCGCTCACTCAGTCACTCGCTCATACAGCCACTCATACAGCCACTCACTCAACTTGAACCACTCACTCAACCACTTACTCACTCAGCCACTCACTCATTCAGCCATTCACTCACTCAACCACTAACTTAAACCACTCGCTCAACTACTCACTCACTCAACCATTCATTCACTCAACCAATCAATCACTCACTCGGTCATTAACTCAACCACTCACTCAACCACTCATTCACTCAGACACTCATGCAACTGCTCACTCATCCACTCACTCAACCACACACTCATGCGCTCAAACACTAACTCATTCGCTCAAACACTCACTCATTCAAATACTCATTCAACCACTCACTAATTCACTCAACCACTCACTCAACCACTCACTCAATAACTCAGTTATTCAGCCACCCATTCACTCACTCAACCACTCACTCACTGAACCACTCACTCGCTCACTCAACCACTTGCTCGCTCCTTGAACGAATCGCTCCATCAACCACTCCCTCACTCAACCACTAATTCAGCCACTCACTCAACCATTCACTCACTCACTCAGCCACTCACTCACTCAACCACTCACACACAGGCTCATCACTTGTATCTCAACCATCTCACTGAGTAACATAGCTCTGTTTTTTAGAAGTGACCTGGCCACAAATGATAGGTCAACAACGTGCCTTATGTGGAAATTTATAGCAGCCAACTACTCTAAATGCCTGTTTATAAATGTGTAGGGAAAATCTAGAGGACCAGAATAAAAATCCACTTGACCACGGAGAGAACATGCAAACTCCAAATATACAGGTGTCAGGGTTGGGATCTAACCGAAAACCTCCTGTATACCAGACGAGGTAGTTAACATTGTATCCGGGCAAGCCGTACATCGAGCTGGAGTGGACCATGCGGCCCATCCCTATCGCGTGAGTGGCTCCCAATGTTGTTATTGTGTTCATATGTGTGTGGTCTGCTTGTGTGTATGTGTGTGCCGCACTGCGCTATGAACCCAACATGACCAGACTGTTGCCCCGCTCGCCCGGCTCGTTGAGAGGCTTGCCCACCCCACCGGGCGTTGTTGTGAAGATACCGCTGGGAGGAAGAATATCTCACAATACTGGAAGAGGTGAGGACTCCACGTAGTGGGTGATTAACTGGGTGAGTCGGTGGGTGAGTCGGTGAGTGAGTCGGTGGGTGAGTCGGTGGGTGAGTCGGTGGGTGAGTCGGTGGGTGAATCGGTGGGTGAGTCGGTGGGTGAGTCGGTGGGTGAGTCGGTGGGTGAGTCGGTGGGTGAGTCGGTGGGTGAGTCGGTGGGTCAGTGGTTGAGGGAGTAGGTGGGTCAGTGGTTGAGGAAGTCGGTGGGTCAGTGGTTGAGCGAGTAGGTGGGTCAATGGTTGAGGGAGTAGGTGGGTCAGTGGTTGAGGGAGTAGGTGGGTCAGTGGTTGAGGGAGTAGGTGGGTCAGTGGTTGAGGGAGTAGGTGAGGGAGTGGTTGAGGAGTAGGTGAGTGAGTGGTTGAGGGAGTAGGTGAGGGAGTGTGTTAGAGAAGTGGGTGTGTTGAATTTGAGTGAATTGTTGAGTGAGTCGTTGGGTGAGTGAGTAGGTGGGTGTGGGTTAGAGATTGAGTGGGTGGTGGGTGATTGTGTGAATTAGTGGGTGGGTGAGTGAATGGTTTGAAGTGATTGAGTGGGTGAGAGGTGGGCTGGTGAGTGGATGAGTAAATTGGTGGGTTAGAGATTGAGTGTGTGGGTAACTAGGTGATTGGGTGGGTGAGTGGGTGAGTGGCTTAATGGATGAGTAAGTAGGTGAGTGCCTGGATAAGTGAGTGGATGGGAGCATGAGTGGGTGGATGGTTGAGTGAGTGGGTGAATTAGTGAGTGACTGTGTGGGTGGGCGGGTAGGTCAGTGCGTGATTGTGTGGGGGAGTGGGTGAGTGAGGGGTTGAGTGAATGAGTGAATAGGTGAGTGGGTGGGTGAGTAGATTGTTGGGTGAGTGGGTGGGTGGGTCAGTTAGTGGGTGGGTCAGTTAGTGGGTGGGTGAGTGAATATCGAAGGTTGAGCAGGTGAGTTAGTGTGTGATTGGGTGGGTGGGTGGGTGAGTCAAAGAGTGGGGCACCACGGTGGTGAGATGTTAACTACCTCACCTAGTATACAGGAGTTTGTGAATTTGATCCCATCCCTTCCACCTGTATATAAGGAGTTTGCATGTTCTCCCTGTGGTCGTGTGGATTTCTATCCGGGTCCTCCAGGTTTTCTCTCAGTAGCAGGGTTGGTGTGTGGTTTAGAGATTGAGTGGGTGGTTGGGTGAGTGTTGGGTGGGTGAAGTGAGTTGGTGGGTCGGTGAGTGCGTGGGTGGGTGATTGAGTAAGTGGATGAGTGAGGGGTTGGGTGAGCGATGGGTTGAGTGGGTGTGTTTTTTGTTCGTGAGTTTGTAGGTGGGTGAGTGGGTCAGTTAGTGGTTGGCGAGTAAGTGGGTGGGTGAGCAAGTGAGTGAATGGGTGTGTTGGTAGGTGAGTGTGTAGCTTGGTGAGTGGTCTTAGGGTGAATCGGTGGGTAAGCAAGTGGTTAACTGAGTGAGTGGTTGGGTGGGTGGGTGAGTTGTTGACTGAGTGGGGTCAGCGAGTGGGTGGGTGAGTTGATGTGGGAGGTTTAGTGGGTAAGTTAGCGTGTGAGTGAGTCAGAGAGTGAGGCGCCAAGGTGCTGAGATGTTCACTGCTTCGCCTAGTATAAAGTAGTTTAGTTTAGGGGGTAGGTGGCTCGTTGGGTCGGTAGGCCTGTTGCAGGTGAGTGAGTGAGTAGGTAAGTGGCTGGGTGAGTGGGTGGACTGGTGAGTGTGTGAGTTAGAGATAGAGTGGGTGGATGGGTGGGTGTATGATTGGGGGAGTGAAATGGTGAGTGGATGGGTGAATGAATTGTTGAGGGAGTGAGTCAGTGAGTGGGTGTGTAGGTGGGTGCGTAGGTAAGTGGTTAGAAAGGTGTGTGGGTTTTTTAGTGGGTGGGTCTTTGAGTGGGTATGTTGCTGAATGGGTAGGTGGCTGAATGGGTAGGTGAGTGGGTGGCTGCGAGTCAGAGAGTGGAGCCCCATGGTGCCGAGATGTTAACTACCTTCCTTACCTTTTGTACAGGAGGTTGTGGGTTCGGTCTCGATCGTGATGCCTGTATATTTGTAGATTGCATGTTCTCCTCGTGGTTCATGGATTTTTCTCCGAGTCCTCTGGGTTTTCCCTCCATATTTATCAACGTGCATTTAGAGGATATGGATGCTTTAAATGTCTACGTGATAATCCACTTGGTTAAGCCATCATTTGTGGCCATGTTGCTTCTGAATAAGATCTATATAGCTATGGGGGCCTTACCTTGTAAAAAAAAAATTTGTTTACAGTTGGGTGAGTGGGTATTTGAGTGCGTAGGTGGGTGAGTGAGTTGGTGGGTGGTTAGGTTAGTAGGTGAGGGGCTGGGTGAGTGAGTTGTTGGGTTAGATATGGAGTAGGTCACAGTGTGAGTGGGTGGGTTGGTGCGTGAGTTGGTCAGTGAGTGGGTGGGTGAGTTGGTGGGTGGGTTGTTGGGTGAGTGAGTTAGTGAGTGCGTGTGTAGGTGGGTGCGTGGATGAGTGGTTGAGTGAGTGGGTTAGAAATTGAGTGCGTGGCAGGGTGAGTGGGTTTTTGAGTCGGTTAGTAGGTTGGTGGGTGGCTTTAGTAGTTGAGTGGGTGAGTCAAAGAATTGAGCGCCACGGTGGCAAGATGTTAACTACCTCGCCTGTTATACAGAATGTTGTGGTTCGATCCCAACCCTGATGCCTGTGTATTTCACTCCACATTTAGAAACATGTAATAAGAGTAATTGGGTGCAATAAATGTATACAGCGACTTTGTTGAACTATCATTTGTGGCGAGGGTGCTTCTGAAAACAATCTTTATAGCTCAGTGGGCCTTACTGGGTAAAATACCGCTGGGAGGAAGAATATCTCACATTACCAGAAGAGGTGAGGACTACACATAGAGTGGGTGGGTCTGTGAGTGTGGCTCAGTGGTTGAGGGAGTAGGTAAGTGGGTGACTGAGTGTGTTAGAGATTGTGGGTGATAGGGTAAGTCATGGGTGTCTTGAGTTGGTGTGTTGTGTGAGAGTGAATAGACGAGTGGCTGGGTGAGTGGGTGGGTAGGTGAGTGGGTTAGAGATTGATTGGGTGAGTTAGTGGGTGGGTGGGTGGCTGAGTGGGTGGGTGGGTGAATGGGTTTAGAGATTGAGTGGTTGGTGGGTGATTGAGTGAATGAGTGGGTGGGTTTGTGAATGGTTGAGGTGAGTGAGTGGGTGGGGCAGCGCGTGAGTGGGTGAAGGTGGGTTGGTGAGAGGATGAGTGAATTGGTGGGTTCGAGATTGCGTGGGTGGGTGAATAGGTTTTACCTCTATACCTCTCGTGTCAGTTCAGAGGTTTTACCTCTATACCTCTCGTGTCAGGTCAGAGGTTTTACCTCTAAATCTCTCGTGTCAGTTCAGAGGTTTTACCTCTAAATCTCTCGTGTCAGGTCAGAGGTTTTACCTCTAAATCTCTCGTGTCAGTTCAGAGGTTTTACCTCTAAATCTCTCATGTCAGTTCAGAGGTTTTACCTCTAAATCTCTCGTGTCAGGTCAGAGGTTTTACCTCTAAATCTCTCATGTCAGTTCAGAGGTTTTACCTCTAAATCTCTCATGTCAGTTCAGAGGTTTTACCTCTAAATTTCTCGTGTCAGGTCAGAGGTTTTACCTCTAAATCTCTCGTGTCAGGTCAGAGGTTTTACCTCTAAATCTCTCATGTCAGTTCAGAGGTTTTACCTCTAAATTTCTCATGTCAGGTCAGAGGTTTTACCTCTAAATCTCTCATGTCAGGTCAGAGGTTTTACCTCTAAATCTCTCATGTCAGGTCAGAGGGTTTATCTCTAAATCTCTCGTGTCAGGTCAGAGGTTTTACCTCTAAATCTCTCGTGTCAGGTCAGAGGTTTTACCTCTAAATCTCTCATGTCAGGTCAGAGGTTTTACCTCTAAATCTCTCATGTCAGGTCAGAGGTTTTACCTCTAAATCTCTCGTGTCAGGTCAGAGGTTTTACCTCTAAATCTCTCGTGTCAGGTCAGAGGTTTTACCTCTAAATCTCTCGTGTCAGGTCAGAGGTTTTACCTCTAAATTTCTCATGTCAGGTCAGAGGTTTTACCTCTAAATCTCTCATGTCAGGTCAGAGGTTTTACCTCTAAATCTCTCATGTCAGGTCAGAGGTTTTACCTCTAAATCTCTCGTGTCAGGTCAGAGGTTTTACCTCTAAATCTCTCATGTCAGGTCAGAGGTTTTACCTCTAAATCTCTCATGTCAGGTCAAAGGTTTTACCTCTCAATCTTCCGTGTCAGGTCAGAGGTTTTACCTCTATATCTCTCATGTCAGGTGAGAGGTTTTACCTCTCAATCTCTCATGTCAGGTCAGAGGTTTTACCTCTAAATATCCCGTGTCAGGTCAGAGGTTTTACCTCTCAATCTCCCGTGTCAGGTCAGAGGTTTTACCTCTAGATTCCAAACTCTCCACCAAGGCAAAGACCAAAGAGCTCTCCAAGGATGTCAGGGACAAGATTGTAGACCTTCTAAAACCCAACTCTCAAAACCCCCTTACCCTTAAAACCATAACGGTCTAAACCCATCACCCTTTAAAATCCTAACCCATAAACCCCCAAACCTCTAACCCACTGAACCCTTCACCTAAACCCTTACAGCGAGGGAAAAAAGTATTTGATCCCCTGCTGATTTTGTACGTTTGCCCACTGACAAAGAAATGATCAGTCTATAATTGTAATGGTAGGTTAGTTTGAACAGTGAGAGACAGAATAACAACAACAAAATCCAGAAAACGCATATCAAAAATGTTATAAATTGATTGGCATTTAATGAGGGAAATAAGTATTTGACCCCCTCTCAATCAGAAAGATTTCTGGCTCCCAGGTGTCTTTTATAAAGGTAACGAGCTGAGATTAGGAGCACACTCTTAAAGGGAGTGCTCCTAATCTCAGCTTGTTACCTGTATAAAAGACACCTGTTCACAGAAGCAATCAATCAATCAGATTCCAAACTCTCCACCAAGGCCAAGACCAAAGAGCTCTCCAAGGATGTCAGGGATAAGATTGTAGACCTACACAAGGCTGGAATGGGCTACAAGACCATCGCCAAGCAGCTTGGTGAGAAGGTGACAACAGTTGGTGTGATTATTCGCAAATGGAAGAAACACAAAATAACTGTCAATCTCCCTCGGCCTGGGGCTCCATGCAAGATCTCACCTCGTGGAGTTGCAATGATCATGAGAACGGTGGGGAATCATCCCAGAACTACACAGGAGGATCTTGTCAATGATCTCAAGGCAGCTGGGACCATAGTCACCAAGAAAACAGTTGGTAACACACTACACCGTGAAGAACTGGAATTCTGCAGCGCCCGCAAGGTCCTTCTGCTCAAGAATGCACATATACATGCCCATCTGAAGTTTGCCAATGAACATCTGAATGATTCAGAGGACAACTGGGTAAAAGTGTTGTGGTCAGATGAGACGAAAATGGAGCTCTTTGGCATCAACTCAACTCGCCGTGTTTGGAGGAAGAGGAATGCTGCCTATGACCCCAAGAACACCATCCCCACCGTCAAACATGGAGGTGGAAACATTATTCTTTGGGGGTGTTTTTCTGCTAAGGGGACAGGACTACTTCACCGCATCAAAGGGACGATGGACGGGGCCATGTACCGTCAAATCTTGGGTGAGAACCTCCTTCCCTCAGCCAGGGCATTGAAAATGGGTCGTGGATGGGTATTCCAGCATGACAATGACCCAAAACACACGGCCAAGACAACAAAGGAGTAGCTCAAGACGAAGCACATTAAGGTCCTGGACTGGCCTAGCCAGTCTCCAAACCTTAATCCCATAGAAAATCTGTGGAGGGAGCTGAAGGTTTGAGTTGCCAAACGTCAGCCTCGAAACCTTAATGACTTGGAGAATATCTGCAAAGAGGAGTGGGACAAAATCCCTCCTGAGATGTGTGCAAACCTGGTGGCCAACTACAGAAACGTCTGACCTCTGTGATTTCCAACAAGGGTTTTGCCACCAAGTACTAAGTCATGTTTTGCAGAGGGGTCAAATACTTATTTCCCTCATTTAAAATGCAAATCATGTTATAACACGTTTTGACATGCGTTTTTCTGGATTTTGTTGTTGTTATTCTGTCTTTCACTGTTAAAATAAACCTACCATTAAAATTATAGACTGATCATTTCTTTGTCAGTGGGAAAACTTACAAAATCAGCAGGGGATCAAATACTTTTTCCCTCACTGTAAACCCAAAACCCTATAAACCCCTAACCCTCTAAACCCCTTTATCCTTAAACCCCTTTACCCTGAAAACCCTAACCCTCTAAAACCCTAAACCTCTAAACCCTTCACCCTTAAAACACTCTCAACCTCTATACCCCAAATAGCCTAATCCTCTAAACCCCTTTACCCTTAAATCCCTAACCCTCTAAACCCCTAACTCTCGAATCCCCTCAACCCCTAACACTCTCAACCTCTAAACCCTATAACCCTCGAAATCCCTAAACCCCTTATCCCTGAAATAACCCGAAACCTCTAAACCCTTAACTTTATAAATCCCTAACCCTCTAAACCCCTAACCCTTTTTATGGAATGTGGTGGGGGTGGGATCATGGGGTGGGTGGGTGCAGGGTGTGTGTGGTGTGCGGTGGGTGGTGGGTATCACAGGGGAGTGAATGGGTGCAGGGTGTGTGTGGTGGGTATGGTGATAGTGGTCGTGGTTCACAACGATCCGTGACCACCACCACCTCTACTGTGTGGTGGACCGGCCACCACACAGCAGCACGCGTCGGAGGAGTGAACGGATGGTTCTCCCTATGCGGGCCAGACTCCCTGGCTTCCTCTTCTCCTCCTGCATCACCATCACCTGATCCTCTTTCCTTGTCATCTCCTTCTCCACCATCTTCTCCACCAATGTCTCCTCCACCTGCACCACCATCTCCTCCTCCTGCTCCTTCGTCCATACCTCCTCTGTCTCCCCCCTCATCTCCTCTTCTTCCTGCACCACCAGCTCTTCCACCAGGGTCTCTTCCTCCTGCACCACCAGCTCCTCCACCGGGGTCTCCTCCTCCTGCACCACCAGCTCCTCCACCAGGGTCTCCTCCTCCTGCACCACCAGCTCCTCTACCAGGGTCTCCTCCTCCTGCACCACCAGCTCCTCCTCCACCAGGATCTCCTCCTCCTGCACCACCAGCTCTTGCACCAGGGTCTCCTCCTCCTGCACCACCAGCTCCTCCACCAGGGTCTCCTCCTCCTGCACCAACAGCTCCTCCACCGGAGTCTCCTCTTCCTCCACAACAACCGTCAGCCATTTAGAGGCCTGGGCGAGCGCGGAGGATGGGGGCAGCGCCGGCTCCGCTCTGTAAATAGATGCGCACGACACCGTTCCAACTTCCTCCTATAGCAGAGATCGCACTCCCACCCCCCCCCCCCACCATCGTGCGGAGATAGATTAACCAGGTTAATAACGATGCTGCAGTAACGCAGCATACCTTTGCCCATCGTGGGTCTGGTTACAAAATGGGCATCAGTCTGGCGATATCACACTGGATGAAAGGCTACATAGCAAAGATATGGCTGCTTCATTATTTGTCCTCACCCAGAAACCAATTATAAAAATACATCCGTATATAACCGAATGTACACGTGGGGTTTGAACTGTACATGTGTTCGTTGGCAGGTGGCAGGGCTGGAACTCACAGAGGGACCTGGGTTTGATGCCCAAACTTGGGCCACTTTCTCCATGTGGAATGTGGAGTGTGTTCTACCTCCCCCCCCCCGTTTTATTCTGCATTGGTTTCCAAAATCAGAATAAATTATTTAGACTGGATGAAGAGGAATCCGATAAGCTATGAAGCTCTTCTTTCACAGATTTGCAGTCGAGGCACAGGGTCAGCAAGTTACAACAACAAACAAAAGAAAATTAGTGCAACGTGTAAAAATGTAAGCAAGTCACAAAATAACTGAGCATAAAAATTAACCCGTAAAAACAAAGTTTTTCACTCTAAATCCTTTATATGCGTGGCGGCTAGAGTCCTCTCGTCCTCTGGCTTGAGATGGCTGCCACCTATGGGTCAGATGATTGTCTGCCACCATTAAGCAATTGGTAAATAAATATTTTTTTTAAATTCCCTACACAGTGTAAAATTTTGGAAAAATGTTTTCACGAAAATTAATTGTCACGCACAACGAGTCTGTGTGCAAAATGTCAGCTCGATTGGATCACGGGAAGTGGGTTAAAAAACGACCGAAAGATTTACACGGTTGCAAGCAAGCAAGCACGCAAGCACGCAAGCAAGCAAGCAAGCAAGTGAACTTAATATAAAGGATTTAATAAGCACAAAGTACGTAAAATCCTGCCAGTTTTTCAACACTAAATACAAATGTAGGGGTTGTTACGGGAAGAAAGGTGGACAGAAACACAAGGGTGTCTGGACCCACACACGGGTGTCTACATCCACGTCCGCATCGGTTAACCCTGGGGGGGCATGGGGGCGTTGTGATCCCCCATAGCCCCACCCCTCGGAGAGGATTCTTATAAAAGTCGGGGAGCCAGAGAGCTCGAGGCCAGTGTGTGAGAAGCTTACCAGTGAAGACTGAAGACCGGCAGAATAGGCCCTGGAACTCCCCTGGCTCGCTGTCCTTGTCAGGGCCGAGCAGGGCAAGTGGCGCGGCCCCAAGAGCTCGAGGACCGCTGCTCTTGCAAGAGCACGGCCTGGTTAGCTGGGTGCCGGGATCCGTGCTTGACCAGGGCCGGATCAGATAGCCTCCCCTAGCACTCATAGCGGAGGACTGGGAATAGGAGAAGTCAGGGGATAGTGCTAGGGGTGTTTCCCATTGAGTACGGGTGAAGGAGTCGTTACCCCTTCAAGTAATGTTACCGCCTTTTGGTTAAATAAAAGAGTGTGCCTCAACTACGTCGTCTGTCTCCCTGAGAACTCACTACACTTGTATAAGTGTAGTGTATCGTGTAGTGTATAGTGTAGTGTGTAGGTTAAACGTTGAGTTTTATAAGGGCACGACGGGGTGACCAACCCCTCCCCACCCAGCCCCACCCCTCCCACCCCCCACCCAACCCCACCCTCCCCACCCAGCCCCTCCCCACCATCCCCTCCTCCCCCAGCCCCTCCCCACCCTCCCCACCCAGCCCCACCCTCCCCTCCCCATATGCACGACAGACAAATAATCCCTGGTGGGCAGTGTGGAACCTGTTGTTCCTACCGGTATAACAGTGGGAAATATCTGAACCAGTCCTGGGCCTCCCATTGGTCGACTCAGCCTCAAATGAGTACCTGATGCAGTGTGTACACATCACCACGAGGGAGACAAATGCGGCTGGGCGTGGTGTTGGCTACCCACTCCCCTGTGTACTGTGCCAGTCCTCATTAGGTCCTCACTAACACCACTTGCCTCAAAAATATGTTAAGGCTATGAGGGGGATCTTTGTCTTTGTACAGTGACATTGGCTACGTATAAACTGATACTTTGCACGGAGTTTATAATACAGCATGGCCTATGTGTAACACATCATATACCGTGTACACAGCACCATAAAAGTGTGTGCCGTATAATACAGAGTATGTGTAAAGGAGCATAGCCTGTGCACGTACTGCAGCGTTACTTTGAACTGAAACGTGGCATGGCCGTTATGTGTAGAACAGCATTTCTTGTGTATATGTAGTGGGTTCCCACGGAGACTGGAGACGTAGCTTAGAGGCAACACGGTTTACTTAAATCTTATAATAGAAGCCCATTTTACTCCCACTACTTGGGGAGGTATGGCCTCCGGGCTAACGTGCCCTATCACTGGGGCTACGGGCTCTGAGTCCTCCGACTAAGGGTGGCCTCGGGGAGGCTATGCTGACCCGACCCAGCCAAGGTGCGGGTCTCGACCACTGGTCCGTGCTCGGCCCCGGCCCATAAAAGGACATCGGGTCCCGGGGTCCCGGGGTCCCAGGGTCCGAGCCTAGCCGGTCTTCAGTCTTCGTCTTCAGAGCACTGCCTCGGGCCGTCCTGGGGTCCGTTTTTTATACCCACCTCAGGGACTCTCCACCCCCGGTACCGCCCCCTTTCTGGAACCTTCCAGGTGGCTCTGGAATAACCCCCAACCCCTCACCTGGGGTCGGGGGGGGGGAACTCGGCCTCTCAACGGTCCCGGTTCTCTCTCTAACTCAGGGTGGCACCCCCTGTCGACTCGTGCCTGCAACTACAGGTAAACATACAGTGTGGTGTGTGCTTTGCATTTCCGACGCTACATATACAGCAAGAAATACTCTACATAGAGAGAGCATTGCATCTGTGTGTGTGTACTGCATGACACACGGTGTACGGTGTGTAATGCACAGTGATGGGCTGCTGCTGCTGCACCTGTTGACGTTGATGTCGGGGCAGGCAGAGTCCTCGCTCCGGGTCCCGGTGGCGTTGCTCCGGGGGAACGTGCAGAAGAAGGCGTTGGCCAGGAGGCAGGCGGCCTGCTCCTGAGACATCGTCAGCATCAAGCCGGTGTCCCGGCGGAGCAGCGGCAGGGGCTGGGGACACGTGCGGTGCACAGGGTGCAGCGACAATACACGCGGCAACGGGTGGCACGGGGTTGCAGAGGAGCAACGGCGCAATGGTAACACCGATGCAGAGCACTGAGCCTGCAGCACTGGGATGCTGGGGTCTGGATCAAGGAGTTCTGAAATGCACGGAAACCAGATTATTGTTGTACACGTGAGGTTAATTCTGCAGCCCTGCAATTACTTGCTCATGCAACTGCTGGTGAAAGAACCTCCACGAGAGGGAGGTCTAGAGTGCCGATCCGGTGGGTATTTTTGGCCGACTTTTCCACACTGATCATACGTCTTGAAAGAGATGGGAGTACTCGCCATTTAGCCCACTGCACGCGACCCGATGGACTGTGGGTGGACAAAAACAGGGCATTGTAAGAATCCTGGTCAATGTTTTCAAGGCCAGGCTGGGAGATAGAACCGCGACATTTTAAGTCAATCGTGACAACCATTCCACAGTCATGGCAGCAGCCCTTTTGCAGAAATCAAATAAAATATTGGAGAGGGCTTCACACAAGAAACAAGAAGATTTAGTGGTTAATGAGTACAGAGAGGGTACCACAAGTAGCGGTGCATACTCGGGCGCAAGGAAATAGAAGCAGAGACAAAGAATGAGATAGATCGATGCAATAAAGAATTGGCAGTGGTGCAGCAAGCACGACCCCTTGCTGAGCACTGCAGCAGCAGCCGCCCCCCCCCCCCATCCCCGGACCCCTCCCCCACCCTCCACTTCTCACCCTGACGCCACACAACCCGTGGGTAGGCGATGCCCTCTGGTGGACAAGGTGCGGTACAGGCGGCAGCACGAGACGCCAGCAGCGTTGCGCTGCCAGGGTTACTCACCCGAACACCTCCGTACACTTACACACACCTACACACACCTCTATACACTCACACGCACCTACACACACACCTTTATACACTTACACACACCTACACACACCTCTATACACTTACACACACCTATATACACTTACACACACCTCTATACACTCAACAACAACCGCCATTTGCCACTAAGTGGCGGTGACGTCACCACGACGCTTGTGCCAGGCCATGTGCACCTTGAGGCCACGTGAAGTGTCGAACGCCCGCTGGCAGGAGGTCACGGGGCAGACCCAGATGCCACGGGTCGACTGACTGAGATGACCGAGATGACTGGCTGATGCACCACCTGTGCCCCCTACTGTACCAACTTGCTGTGCTTTAGCCACCCGGCGCTCCGCTCATTGTTGTGAGCGTCGCTCCTCCATCACTCCGTTGTTGTTGGAGGGTGACTGCCTCCAACTGCCCAGTAGCGTCCTTCACGAGCCTCCTACACAGAGGCCGATCTTGACACCGCTGGTACCAGTCATCGGCAAGTCCACTCAGCTCCACGTCCTCCTGTACCACATCACTCCATCTCTTCTCTAACCCGTGCCGCGCCCGTTTAGCCCCCTCGATCCGGCCGAAAAAAAGCTGTTTAGGCATGCGATGGCTGGGCATGCGGGCTACATGACCCAGCCACCGTAGCCTTGCCTGCCGGAGGAGCTCATCGATGGGACTTTGCCCAGATCTTTCAAGGATTTGTGAGCTCCTCACACAATCCAGCCTGGTTAAACCCAGGATGGATCGTAGGCAGGCCAGCCTAAATGTTTCCAACCGACGAAGATGTTCCATTAGGAGGGTCCACGTTTCGCAAGCATAGAGAAGGGAGGGAATGACTGTGGCCGAGAAGACCTGAAGCTTGTGCGGAGCGACAGACCGTGTAGCTTACACACAGCGTTACGCAACCGATGAAAAGATATTGCCGCTCGACTGATTCGGAGTGAGGCCTCTGCTGTTAAACTGGAGCCGGTCATAAACACACTGCCCAGGTATGGGAAACTCTCCACTCTCTCCACTACTGCCCCATCACCAATTGGGAGTTGTGGGGGTGGAGTGCCCGATGGTACAAAATACCCAGACAGTTGCTTAGTTTTGGTGGGGCTGATGGTAAGGCCCCACCTCTTAGTGGCACGCTCCAGTCTCAGCAGCAGCGTCTCCAACTCCTCCTCGAATGAGCAGCTATTACCAAATCTTCGGCATACATAACGTGGTTGACCAATAGGGAGCCATCCCTTGATCGCACCCGGGCATCGACCATTATATCTGTACCAAATGGAAATTCCCCCGGCACAGCTATGAAGGCTTGACGAACTACGCGGTCAAAATAGATGTTAATAATGTGGGAGCCAGAGGAAATCCTTATCGCACCCCAAGGTGTACAGGGAAAGGCTCTGAGTCCCGGCCACGTAGTTTTACCTAGGCCCGCTCACCATCATAAGGTCCTTAATGAGCGTGAGCAGAGGGTCAGGGACTCCGAAAGCACGAAGGAACAACCAGAGCCCAGGCATACTGATGGTATCATAGGCTTTGACCAGGTCAATAAAGCAGAGATGTAGGTCTTGTTGGAATTCCCTACACCTCTGCAGTAGCAGACGGCAAAAAATATGGCATCCGTGCAGGACCGCCTTTTCCTGAAACCGCATTGGGG
>NC_083798.1:8226402-8238660 GCF_015708825.2 Lethenteron reissneri | reverse complement strand
ACCCAAAACCCTATAAACTCCTAACCCTCTAAATCCCTTTACCCTCTAAACTCCTTTACCCTTAAACCCCTTTACCCTGAAAACCCTAACCCTCTAAAACCCTGTACCCCAAATAGCCCAATCCTCTAAACACCTAACCCTCTAAACCCCAACCCTCTAAACCCCTAACTCTCGAATCCCCTCAACCCCTAAACCCTATAACCCTCGAAATACTTAAACCTCTAAACCCCTTATCTCTGAAATAACCCGAAACCTCTAAACCCTTAACTTTATAAATCCCTAACCCTCTAAACCCCTTTGTGTGGAATGTGGTGTGGGTGGGATCATGGGGTGGGTGCAGGGTGTGTGTGGTGTGCGGTGGGTGGTGGGGTATCACAGGGGGGTGAATGGGTGCAGGGTGTGTGTGGTGGGTATGGTGATAGTGGTCGTGGTTCACAACGATCCGTGACCACCACCACCACCACCTCTACTGTGTGGTGGACCGGCCACCACACAGCAGCACGCGTCGGAGGAGTGAACGGATGGTTCTCCCTATGCGGGCCAGACTCCCTCGCTTCCTCTTCTCCTCTTGCATCACCTGATCCTCTTTCCTTGTCATCTCCTTCTCCACCATCTTCTCCACCAATGTCTCCTCCACCTGCACCACCATCTCCTCCTCCTGCTCCTTCGTCCATACCTCCTCTGTTTCCCCCCTCATCTCTTCTTCCTGCACCACCAGCTCCTCCACCAGGGTCTCCTCCTCCTGCACCACCAGCTCCTCCACCAGGGTCTCCTCCTCCTGCACCACCACTTCCTCCCACCAGGGTCTCCTCCTCCTGCACCAACATCTCCTCCACCAGGGTCCTCCTCCTCCTGCACCACCACTTCCTCCACCGGAGTCTCCTCCTCCTGCACCACAGCTCTTCCACCAGGGTCTCCTCCTCCTGCACCACCAGCTCTTCCACCAGGGTCGCTCTTCTTCCTGCGCAACAGCTCTTCCCACAGGGTCTCCTCCTCCTGTACCACACCAGCTCTTCCACCAGGGTCCTCCTCCTCCTGCACCAACCAGCTCCTCCAAACCAGGGTCTCCTCCTCACTGCACCACCAGCTCTTCCACCAGGGTCTCCTCCTCCTTGCAACACCAGCTCTTCACCAGGGGTCTCCTCCTCCTGCACCACAGCTCACTCCACCAGGGTCTCCTCCTCCTGCAACCACCAGCTCCTCCACCAGGGTCTCCTCCTCCTGAACCAACAGCTCCTCCACCAGAGTCCTCCTCTTCCTCCACAACAACCGTCAGCCATTTAGAGGCCTGGGTGAGCGCGGAGGATGGGGGCAGCGCCGGCTCCGCTCTGTAAAGAGATGCGCACGACACCGTTCCAACTTCCTGCTACAGCAGAGATCGCACTCCCCCCCCCCCACCATCGTGCGGAGATAGATTAACCAGGTTAATAACGATGCTGCAGTAACACAGCATACCTTTGCCCATCGTGGGTCTGGTTACAAAATGGGCATTAGTCTTGCGATATCACACTGGATGAAAGGCTACATGGCAAAGATATGGCTGCTTCATTATTTGTCCTCACCCAGAAACCAATTATAAAAATACATCCGTATATAACCGAATGTACACGTGGGGTTTGAACTGTACATGTGTTCGTTTGCAGGCGGCAGGGCTCTAACTCACAGAGGGACCTGGGTTTGATGCCCAAACTTGGGCCACTTTCTCCGTGTGGAATGTGAAGTGTGTTCTACCCCCCCCCCCCCGTTTATCTTGCATTGGTTTCCAAAATCAGAATAAATTATTTAGACTGGATGGAGAGGAATCCGATAAGCTATGAAGCTCTTCTTTCACAGATATGCAGTCGAGGCACAGGGTCAGCAAGTTACAACAACAAACAAAAGAAAATGAGTGCAAAGTGTAAAAATGTAAGCAAGTCACAAAATAACTGAGCATATAAGCACAAAGTACGTAAAATCCTGCCAGTTTTTCAACACTAAATACAAATTTAGGGGTTGTTACGGGAAGAAAGGCGGACAAACACAAGGGTGTTTGGACCCACACACGGGTGTCTACATCCACGTCCGCATCGGTTAACCCTGGGGGGGCATGGGGGCGTTGTGATCCCCCATAGCCCCACCCCTCGGAGAGGATTCTTATAAAAGGCGGGGAGCCAGAGGGCTCGAGGCCAGTGTGTGAGAAGCTTACCATTGAAGACTGAAGACCGGCAGAATAGGCCCTGGAACTCCCCTGGCTCGCTGTCCTTGTCAGGGCCGAGCAGGGCAAGTGGCGCGGCCCCAAGAGCTCCAGGACCGCTGCTCTTGTAAGAGCACGGCCTGGTTAGCTGGGTGCCGGGATCCGTGCTTGACCAGGGCCGGATCAGATAGCCTCCCCTAGCACATAGCGGAGGACTGGGAATAGGAGAAGTCAGGGGATAGTGCTAGGGGTGTTTCCCATTGAGTACGGGTGAAGGGGCCGTTACCCCTTCAAGTATTGTTACCGCCTTTTGGTTAAATAAAAGAGTGTGCCTCAACTACGTCGTCTGTCTCCCTGAGAACTCACTACACTTGTATAAGTGTAGTGTATCGTGTCGTGTATAGTGTAGTGTGTAGGTTAAACGTTGAGTTTTATAAGGGCACCACGGGGTGACCAGCCCCTCCCCACCCAGCCCCACCCCTCCCACCCCCCACCCAGCCCCACCCTCCCCACCCAGCCCCTCCCCTCCTCCCCCAGCCCCTCCCCACCCTCCCCTCCCTCAGCCCCTCCCCACCCTCCCATCTCCACCCAGCCCCACCCCTCCCACCCTCCCCTCCCCATATGCACGACAGACAAATAATTCCTGGTGGGCAGTGTGGAATCTGTTGTTCCTACCGGTATAACAGTGGGAAATATCTGAACCGGTCCTGGGCCTCCCCTTGATCGACTCAACCTCAAATGAGTACCTGATACAGTGGGTACACATCACCACGAGGGAGACAAATGCGTGGTGTTGGCTACCCACTCCCCTGTGTACTGTGCCCGTCCTCTGTAGGTCCTCACTAACACCACTTGCCTCAAAAATCTGTTAAGGCTATGAGGGGGATCTTTGTCTTTGTACAGTGGCATTGGCTACGTATAAACTGATACTTTGAACGGAGTTTATAATACAGCATGGCCTATGTGTAACGCATCATATACCGTGTACACAGCACCATGAAAGTGTGTGCCGTATAATACAGAGTATGTGTAACGGAGCATAGCCTGTGCACGTACTGCAGCGTTACTTTAAACTGAAACGTGGCATGGCCGTTATGTGTAGAACAGCATTTCTTGTGTATATGTAGTGGGTTCCCACGGAGACTGGAGACGTAGCTTAGAGGCAACACGGTTTATTTAAATCTTATAACAGAAGCCCCTTTTACTCCCACTACTTGGGGAGGTATTGCCTCCGGGCTAACGTGCCCTATCACCTGGGGCTACGGGCTCTGAGTCCTCCGACTAAGGGTGGCCTAGGGGAGGCTATGCTGTCCCGACCCAGCCAAGGTGCGGGTCTCGACCACTGGTCCGTGCTCGGCCCCGGCCCATAAAATGACGTCGGGTCCCAGGGTCCCAGGATCCTAGGGTCCCAGGGTCCCAGGGTCCCAGGGTCCTAGCCTAGCCGGTCTTCAGTCTTCGTCTTCAGAGCACTGCCTCGGGCTGTCCTGGGGTCCGTCTTTTATACCAACCTCGGGGACTCTCCACCCCCGGTACCGCCCCCTTTCTGGAACCTTCCAGGTGGCTCTGGAATAACCCCCCAACCCCTCACCTGGGGTCGGGGGGGAGAACTCGGCCTCTCAACGGTCCCGGTTCTCTCTCTAACTCAGGGTGGCACCCCCTGTCGACTCGTACCCGCAACTACAGGTAAGCATACAGTGTGGTGTGTGCTTTGCATTTCCGACGCTACATATACAGCAAGAAATACTCTACATAGAGAGAGCATTGCATCTGTGTGTGTGTACTGCATGACACACGGTGTACGGTGTGTAATGCACAATTATGGGCTGCTGCTGCTGCACCTGTTGACGTTGATGTCGGGGCAGGCAGAGTCCTCGCTCCGGGTCCCGGTGGCGTTGCTCCGGGGGAACGTGCAGAAGAAGGCGTTGGCCAGGAGGCAGGCGGCCTGCTCCTGAGACATCGTCAGCATCAAGCCGGTGTCCCGGCGGAGCAGCGGCAGGAGCTGGGGACACGTGCGGTGCACAGGGCGCAGCGACGTTACACGCGGCAACGGGTGGCACGGGGTTGCAGAGGAGCAACGGCGCAATGGTAACACCGATGCAGAGCACTGAGCCTGCAGCACTGGGATGTTGGGGTCTGGATCAAGGAGTTCTGAAATGCACGTAAACCAGATTATTGTTGTACAAGTGAGGTTAATGCTGCATCCCTGCAATTACTTGCTCATGCAACTGCTGGTGAAAGAACCTCCACTAGAGGGAGGTCTAGAGTGCCGATCCGGTGGGTATGTTTTGGCCAACTTTTCCACACTGACCATTCGTCTTGAAAGAGGTGGGAGTACTCGCCATTTAGCCCACTGCACGCGACCCACCGATGGACTGTGGGTGGACAAAAACAGGGAATTGTAAGAATCCTGGTCAATGTTTTCAAGGCCAGGCTGGGAGATCGAACCGCGACATTTGAAGTCAATCGTGACAACCATTCCACAGTCATGGCAGCAGGCCTTTTGCAGAAATCAAATAAAATATTGGAGAGGGCTTCACACAAGAAACAAGAAGATTTAGTGGTTTGGACGTGGCTCTCCAATGAGTACAGAGAGGGTACCACAAGTAGCGGTGCATACTCGGGCGCAAGGAAATAAAAGCAGAGACAAAGAATGAGATAGATCGATGTAATAAAGAATTGGCAGTGGTGCACCAAGCACGACCCCTTGCTGAGCGCTGCAGCAGCAGCCCCCACCCTCCACTTCTCACCCTGACGCCACACAACCCGTGGGTAGGCGATGCCCTCTGGTGGACAAGCCGCGGTACAGGCGGCAGCACGAGACGCCAGCAGCGTTGCGCTGCCAGGGTTACTCACCCGAACACCTCCGTACACTTGCACACACCTACACACACCTCTATACACTTACACACACATACACACACACCTCTATACACTTACACACACCTACACACACCTCTATACACCTCTATACACACACACACACCTACACACTTACAAAGACAAAGATCCCCCGTATAGCCTTAACAGACTGTAGAGGCAAGTGCTGTTAGCGAGCACCTATGAAGGCCGGAACGGTACACGAGGGGGTGGGTGGCCAGCACCACGCCCGACCGCCTTTGTCTCCCCAGTGGCGATTTTTACACACCGCACCAGGTACTCATTTAAGGCTGAGTCGATCTAGGGGAGGCCCAGGACCGGTTCAGATAATCGTCACTGGTGTTAGCTGTGAGCGGGAATCGAACCCGGGTTGCCAGGTTCATAGCGCAGCGTGCTAACCGCTACACTACCGCTCCCCACACACACACACCTCTACACACTTACACACCTACACACACACACCTATACAACAACAACCGCCATTCGCCACTAAGTGGCGGTGACGTCACCACGACGCTTATGCCAGGCCAAGTGCACCTTGAGGCCACGTGAAGTGTCGAACGCCCGCTGGCAGGAGGTCACGGGGCAGACCCAGCAGGTGCCACGGGTCGACTGACCGAGATGACTGGCTGATGCACCACCTGTGGCCCCCTACCGTACCAACTTGCTGTGCTTTAGCCACCCGGCGCTCCGCTCGTTGTTGTGAGCGTCGCTCCTCTGCCCTCCGTTGTTGTTGGAGGGCGACTGCCTCCAACTGCCCAGTAGCGTCCTTCACGAGCCTCCTCCACTGAGGCCGATCTTGACACTGCTGGTACCAGTCATCGGCAAGTCCACTCAGCTCCACGTCCTCCTGTACCACATCACTCCATCTCTTCTCTAGCCCGTGCCGCGCCCGTTTAGCCCCCTCGATTTTAGGCATGTGGTAGCTGGGCATACGTGCTACATGACCCAGCCAACACAGCCTTGCCTGCCGGAGGAGCTCACCGATGGGACTTTGCCCAGATCTTTCAAGGATTTGTGAGCTCCTCACACAATCCAGCCTGGTTAAACCCAGGATGGATTGTAGGCAGGCCAGCCTAAATGTTTCCAACCGACGAAGTGGCTCCATTAGGGGGGTCCACGTTTCCCAAGCGTAGAGAAGGGAGGGAATGACCGTGGCCGAGAAGACCTGAAGCTTCGTGCGGAGGTAGCTTCCACACAGCGTTACGCAACCGATGAAAAGAATGCCGCTCGACTGATTCGGAGTGAGACCTCTGCTGATAAACTGGAGCCGGTCATAAGCACACTGCCCAGGTATGGGAAACTCTCCACTCTCTCCACAACTGCCCCATCACCGATTGGGAGTTGTGGGGGTGGAGTGTCTGATGGTACAAAATACCCAGGCAGGTGCTTAGTTTTGGTGGGGCTGATGGTAAGGCCCCACCTCTTAGTGGCACGCTCCAGTTTCAGCAGCAGCGTCTCCAACTCCTCTTCTGAATGAGCAGCTATTACCAAATCATCAGCATACATAACGTGGTCGATCAGCCTCCCATTATATCTGTACCAAATGGAAATTCCCCCGGTACAGCTATTGAAGGCTTCACGAACTACGCAGTCGAAATAGATGTTAAATAATGTGGGAGCCTGAGGACATCCCTGTCGCACCACAAGGTGTACAGGGGAAGGCTCTGATTCCCGGCCACGTAGTTTTACCCGGGCCCGCTCACCATCATGAAGGTCCTTAATGATCGTGAGCAGAGGGTCAGGGACTCCGAAAGCACGAAGAACAACCCAGAGCCCAGGCCTACTGATGGTATCATAGGCCTTGACCAGGTCAATAAAGCAGAGATGAAGGTCTTGTTGGAATTCCCTACACCTCTGCTGTAGCAGACGGACAGAAAATATGGCATCTGTACAGGACCGCCCTTTCCTGAAACCGCATTGGGGTTCTGCAAGCCTCTCCTCAGCGTGCCTAGCAAGGCGATGTTGAATAATCCTTGCCAGAACCTTTCCCGGCACACTTAGGAGTGAGATGCCTCTGTAGTTGTTACAGTCTGTGCGGTCCCCCTTCTTAAAGAGGGGGACCACCAGGGCATCCTTCCAATCCTGCGGAACCCGTCCAGTGGTTCAGACTGTTGTTATGATGTCATATAGGGCAGTCTGTGCACAAACGCCACCCTCCCTCAGCATTTCGCTTGGGAGATCATCTCTGCCCGGTGCCTTTCCTGGTCTCAGACTCCGGATCGCCTTCAGTACTTCCTCAACAGATGGCACCTCAGCCAGCCACTCACAGGGGGTGACCTCCAATATTTGAGGCACCGCAGCCTCAGCAGGGTTATCCCCACTTTGTGCCATGATGTTTTCCTGGCTGAGAGATTTTCCCTCCCCCAGGACCTCACACACACCTCTATACACTTACACACACACCTCTATACACTTACATACACACCTCTATACACTTACACACACACATACACACACACCTATATACACTTACACACAGCTCTACACACCTACACACACCTACACACACCTCTATACACTTACACACTCCTACACACACACCTCTACACACTTACACACACCTACACACACACCTCTATACACTCACACACACCTACACACACACACTTCTATACACTCACACACACCTACACACACACCTCTAGACACTTACACACACCTACACACACACCTCTATACACACACCTCTATACACTCACAACCCCTACACACACCATCTATACCTCACACACACCTACACACACCCTCTAATACACTTCACACACACTGACCACACCTCTATACCACGTACACACACCTACACACACACCTCTATACACTACACACACACCTCTATACACCTAAACACCTACACACCACACCTCTAGACACGTACACACACACTACACACCACACCTCTATACCACTTACACACACACCCTCTAGACACTTCCACACACCACCGCTCTACACCTAAACACTCCCAACCTCTATACCCTTACTCCAAACCTACACACATGACCTCCGATACACGTCACACAACCTACCACACACCTCTATACATTACACCACACACCTCATAACCTAAAACACCTACACACACACCTCTATAACCGTACACACACCTACACACACACCTCTATACACTACACACACACAACTCTATACACCTAAACCACCTAACACTACACCACCTCTATACACCTAAACACCTACACGCAGGATGAGGTGTAGTGCGGGAACGAAAGGGCCTGGCTCGTGTGGCGAACGCGATCCGTGTGCTCCTCCGCAGCATGATGCTGTTTGTTGCGACTTGGTCGACCCGCACAGTTGGGGTGATGGAGGTGTTTGGTGCTTACCATGACCGCTATCACCACATGCACCACACCATCTATCCACCCACCCAGTGATACACACCACACACACCACACACCCCACTCACACCACACACACCACACACACCACTCACACCGCACACACCGCACACACCGCACACACCGCACACACACACACCACTCACACACTACACACACCACACACATCACACACACCACACACACCACACACACCACTCACACCACACACACACACCACCACACACCACTCACACCACACACACCACTCACACCACTCACACCACACACACCACACACACCACTCACCACACACACCACTCACACCACTCACACCACACACACACCACTCACACCACACACACCACTCACACTACACACACCACTCACACCACACACACCACACACACCACACACACCACTCACACCACTCACACCACACACACCACTCACACCACTCACACCACACACACCACACACACCACTCACACCACACACACCACTCACACCACTCATACCACTCATACCACACACACCACACACACCACACACACCACTCACACCACACACACCACACACACCACTCACACCACTCATACCACACACACCACACACACCACACACACCACACGGTTTCCCGGAAAGACGGTGCCACTGGGACCGCAGCCCGAGAAGGAAACTGAGCAGCAGATGCCAGGATTGGACTGGACAATGACTGCTGCCAACAGACTAACTCTGTTCAGAGATAGGATCAATCCAATGTATTATGTAATACTTATCATTGTTGTTTTTATTATTAACGTCATGACATGAACTTATGAGGAAACAATGTAACTTTGCATTGCTTGTGAGTGCTGCCTGGGTTTGTTAAATGTGCCTTGGCTCGTGTGCAGTGTCCCGGCTGTGTGTGCGGCGGTACAATGACAACTATGTCATGAGAGAAGTTTCAGGCAATGGCCCTTCTTCAGAACGTGTACAGGCAGTGATGGGAAAAGATAATCAGGCGATTCGTCTGACACATCCGCCCCCTGACTGCCCCACTGCCCCTCTGCCAAGCTGCTCCGCTGTCCTGCTGCCCCAATGCCCTCTGCCCCACTGCCCCTATGCTCCGCTGCTCCACTGGGCTGGTGCTACTCTGCCCTAATGCCCCGCTGTTCCATTGCCCCACTTTCCCACTGCCATCACATCCATCACGAAGCAGCGAGACGTCCACACCACCTCATTAAATATTACCCTGATGTGCACGCAGAGAGAGAGAGACCCTCGTTAAACATTAAATACTGGAGGGGGCTGCTGTGATGCAATGGCTCGTAAAATTCACTGGCAATAGAGAGATTGCTGGTTCCACCTTCTGGCACAGCAGTTGAAACAAATGGTCGAGTACTAATAGGGGTTTTCCCATTTTTTCTGGCAACAAAACTGACACCTTTTGCAAGGCATCATGTTTACATTAACCACAATACTTGCAGTCAAATGTTGCCAGAAAAAAGGGGAAAATCCCTATTAGTATATTTTGGTACTGGCAAAGGAGGTCCCAAAATGGTCGAGTATCTTACGTTCCCCTGCCTCTGTCCGCCAAACAGTACAACTGGGTACACCAAAATCGAGTGGCAAGTTGGGTGGGTAGGTGCTGGATGAATGAGTGCATCGGTGTGTGGGTAATTGGATGAGTTGGTACCTGGGTAAGTGGATGGTAGGTGGTTGAATGGGTGGATGGGTAATTGAATGAGTGGGTCGGTGTGTGAATGAGTGGGTGGCTGGGGGTGTGGGAGGTGGATGGATGAGTGGGTAATTCAGTGTGTAGATTGGTGGATGTGTGAATGTGTTAATGAGTAAGTTGGTGGTTGGTGAATGATTAGGTGGGTGGATGAGTGCGTGGGCGGGTCAGTGAGTTAGTTTAAATGAATGAGTGGTTGAATGGGTAATTAAATGAATGGGGAGGTGGATACATGATTTGGTGCTTGGGTGGGTCAGTGGGGAATTGAGCGAGCGGGGAATGAGAACGTGGGTGAGTGGATTTTTGAATGAGTGATTGGGTGAGTTCGTGAGTCTGTGTGTGAGGGGATAATTGAGTGGTTGGATGAGTGAATGGGTAAATTAGTGGATATTTGAGTGAGTGGTTGGATGGGTGAGTGGGTAAATGAGTGGGTGAATGAGTGGTGGGTGAATGGGGAGGTGATTGGGTGGGTGGGTGAGTGGGTGCGTGCGTGGGCGGTGGGTGAGTGGATGGGTGAGTTAGTAAGTGGGCGAGTGGGTGGGTGAGTGGGTGGATACGCGGGTGGGTGAGTTAGTAGGTGGGTAAGTTAGTAGGTGGTGAATGGATAGGTGAGTGGATGGGTGAGTGGGTGGGTGAGCGAGTGAATGAGTCGGTGAATCAATTGAATTAGTGGGTGAGTAGGTGACCGAGTGAGTACTTGAGTGGGTGAGTGGGTGGGTGAGTAGTTGAGTGGGTAATTGAATTAGTGGGTGAATACGTACGTGGGTAATTGGGTATTGAATGATTGAGTGATTGGGGAGTGGGTGAGGTGAGGAGGTGGCGTGAGTGGGTGAGGGGTGAGAGTGGGTGAGTGGGTGAGTGGGTGGGTGGGTGAGTGGGTGGGTAAATTAGTGGATGAATTGAGTGGGTGGGTGAGTGGGTGGGAGAGTGAGTGGGAAAGTGAGTGGGAGAGTGAGTGGGAGAGTGAGTGGGAGGAGTGAGTGGAGTGGGGTGAGTGGGTGGGAGGTGAGTGGGTGGGTGAGTGGGTGGGTGTGTGGTAGGTGGATGAATGAGTGGGTAATTCAGTGTGTAGATTGGTGTATGTGTGAATGTGTTAATGAGTAAGTGGGTGGTTAAGTTTGGTAAATGATTAGGTGGGTGGATGAGTGAGTGGGCGGGTCAGTGAGTTAGTTTAAATGAATGAGTGGTTGAATGAGTAATTTCAATGAATAGGGAGGTGGATACATGAATTTCGTGCTTGGGTGGGTCAGTGGGTAATTGAGCGAGTTGGGAATGAGAACGTGGGTGAGTGGAATTTTTAATGAGTGATTGGGTGAATGGGTGAGTTCTGGAGTCTGTGTGTGAGTGTATAATTGAGTGGTTGGATGGGTGAATGGGTAAATTAGTGTATATTTGAGTGAGTGGTTGGATGGGTGAGTGGGTTAATGAGTGGGTGAATGAGTGGTGGGTGAGTGGGGAGGTGATTGGGTGGGTGAGTGGGTTCGTGGGTGGGTGGGTGAGCGGATGGGTGGGGTTAGTAAATGGGCGATGTGGGGGGTCAGCGGGTGGGTGAGTTAGTAGGTGGGTGGGTAAGATAGTAGGTAGGTGGGTGAAGTGGATGGGTGAGTGGGTGGGTGAGCCGAGTGGAATGAGTCGGTGAAGCATTGAATGAGTGGGTGAGGTAGAGGACTGAGTGAGTACTTGAGTGGGTGGTGAGTGAGGGGTGAGTGGTCGTTGAGTGAGGGTGAGTGGGTATTTAGTGGAGTGGGGAATATGTCCGTGGGTAATTTTGCGTCCTTTGAATGATTCGGTGCATTGGGTGGGGGTACTGCAGACCAGACCATGGTTGGACCACTCCATCCCTTGATGCGCCTTGCTCGCCTATCGGGGCCACTCCCAACACGAGCTTGCCCTAAGTATGTAGAATGAGAATCAAAATCTGAATATGTAATCATATGGAGGAATCTAATTAGTACTAAATCTTTTTTTCAGAAGATGTCCCGTAGGGGCGGGTTTGAAACGTTCCAGCAACAAACAATCAAAAAAATACGATCGGAGTGCAAGGTATAGGAAAAGTAAACAAATCAGTAAAAAAGTTACTAAGCAATTTTTGTTATCTTATCAGGCAACATCCAATGAGGTATTAGCTTATATTTCAGAAGCCACTTGACCACAAT
>NC_083798.1:8187748-8225902 GCF_015708825.2 Lethenteron reissneri | reverse complement strand
ACTCTCCCACCCACTCACCCACCCACTCATTCATCCACTAATTTACCCACCCACCCACTCTCACTAACCCACACACCCACTCACGCACCTCCTCACCCACCCACTCACCCAATCACTCAATAATTCAAATACCCAATTACCCACGTACGTATTCACCCACTAATTCAATTACCCACTCAACTACTCACCCACCCACTCACCCACTCAAGTACTCACTCGGTCACCTACTCACCCACTAATTCAATGATTCACCGACTCATTCACTCGCTCACCCACCCACTCACCCATCCATTCACCCACCTACTAACTTACCCACCTACTAACTCACCCACCCGCGTATCCACCCACTCACCCACCCACTCGCCCACTTACTAACTCACCCATCCACTCACCCACCCGCCCACGCACGCACCCACTCACCCACCCACCCAATCACCTCCCCATTCACCCACCACTCATTCACCCACTCATTTACCCACTCACCCATCCAACCACTCACTCAAATATCCACTAATTTACCCATTCACTCATCCAACCACTCAATTATCCCCTCACACACAGACTCACGAACTCACCCAATCACTCATTCAAAAATCCACTCACCCACGTTCTCATTCCCCGCTCGCTCAATTCCCCACTGACCCACCCAAGCACCAAATCATGTATCCACCTCCCCATTCATTTAATTACCCATTCAACCACTCATTCATTTAAACTAACTCACTGACCCGCCCACGCACTCATCCACCCACCTAATCATTCACCAACCACCAACTTACTCATTAACACATTCACACATCCACCAATCTACACACTGAATTACCCACTCATCCATCCACCTCCCACACCCCCAGCCACCCACTCATTCACACACCGACCCACTCATTCAATTACCCATCCACCCATTCAACCACCTACCATCCACTTACCCAGGTACCAACTCATCCAATTACCCACACACCGATGCACTCATTCATCCAGCACCTACCCACCCAACTTGCCACTCGATTTTGGTGTACCCAGTTGTACTGTTTGGCGGACAGAGGCAGGGGAACTTAAGATACTCGACCATTTTGGGACCTCCTTTGCCAGTACCAAAATATACTAATAGGGATTTTCCCCTTTTTTCTGGCAACATTTGACTGCAAGTATTGTGGTTAATGTAAACATGATGCCTTGCAAAAGGTGTCAGTTTTGTTGCCAGAAAAAATGGGAAAACCCCTATTAGTACTCGACCATTTGTTTCAACTGCTGTGCCAGAAGGTGGAACCAGCAATCTCTCTATTGCCAGTGAATTTTACGAGCCATTGCATCACAGCAGCCCCCTCCAGTATTTAATGTTTAACGAGGGTCTCTCTCTCTCTCTGCGTGTACATCAGGGTAATATTTAATGAGGTGGTGTGGACGTCTCGCTGCTTCGTGATGGATGTGATGGCAGTGGGAAAGTGGGGCAATGGAACAGCGGGGCATTAGGGCAGAGTAGCACCAGCGCAGTGGAGCAGCGGAGCATAGGGCATTGAGGCAGTGGGGCAGTGGGGCAGAGGGCATTGGGGCAGCAGGACAGCGGAGCAGCTTGGCAGAGGGGCAGTGGGGCAGTTAGGGGGCGGATGTGTCAGACGAATCGCCTGATTATCTTTTCCCACCACTGCCTGTACACGTTCTGAAGAAGGGCCATTGCCTGAAACTTCTCTCATGACATAGTTGTCATTGTACCGCCGCACACACAGCCGGGACACTGCACACGAGCCAAGGCACATTTAACAAACCCAGGCAGCACTCACAAGCAATGCAAAGTTACATTGTTTCCTCATAAGTTCATGTCATGACGTTAATAATAAAAACAACAATGATAAGTATTACATAATACATTGGATTGATCCTATCTCTGAACAGAGTTAGTCTGTTGGCAGCAGTCATTGTCCAGTCCAGTCCTGGCATCTGCTGCTCAGTTTCCTTCCCCGGCTGCGGTCCCAGTGGCACCGTCTTTCCGGGGAACCGTGTGGTGTGTGTGGTGTGTGTGGTGTGAGTGGTGTGTGTGGTGTGTGTGGTGTGTGTGGTGTGTGTGGTGTGTGTGGTGTGAGTGGTGTGTGTGGTGTGTGTGGTGTGTGTAGTGTGAGTGGTATGAGGGGTGTGAGTGGGTGTGTGTGTGCGGTGTGTGCGGTGTGTGCGGTGTGTCTGGTGTGTGTGGTGTGTGTGGTGTGTGTGGTGTGTGTGGTGTGAGTGGTGTGTGTGGTGTGTGTGGTGTGAGTGGGGTGTGTGGTGTGTGTGGTGTGTATCACGGGGTGGGTGGGTAGATGGTGTGGTGCATGTGGTGATAGCGGTCATGGTAAGCACCGCACCACCTCCATCACCCCAACTGTGCGGTCGACCAGTCGCAACAAAACAGCATCATGCTGCGGAGGAGCACACGGATCGCGTTCGCCACACGAGCCAGGCCCTTTCGTTCCCGCACTACCACCTCATCCTGCGTGTAGGTGTTTAGGTGTATAGAGGTGTGTGTGTAAGTGTATAGAGGTGTGTGTGTAGGTGTGTGTACGTGTATAGAGGTGTGTGTGTAGGTGTGAGTAAGGGTATAGAGGTGTGGGTGTTTAGGTGTAGAGAGGTGTGTGTGTAAGTGTATAGAGGTGTGTGTGTAAGTGTATAGAGGTGTGTGTGTAGGTGTGTGTAAGTGTATAGAGGTGTGTGTGTAGGGTTTAGGTATAGAGGTGTGTGTGGTGTGTTAGTGTATAGAGGTGTGTGTGTGTAGTGTATAGAGGTGTGTGTGTAGGTGTGTGTAGTGTATAGAGGTGTGTGTAGGGTGTGTGAGTGTATAGAGGTGTGTGTATAGAGGTGTGTGTGAGGGTGTGTAAGGTGTCTAGAGGTGTGTGTGTAGGTGTGTGTGAGTGTATAGAAGTGTGTGTGTAGGTGTGTGTGAGTGTATATAGGTGTGTGTATAGAGGTGTGTGTGTAGGTGTGTGTAAGTGTCTAGAGGTGTGTGTGTAGGTGTGTGTAAGTGTCTAGAGGTGTGTGTGTAGGTGTATGTGAGTGTATAGAGGTGTGTGTGTAAGTGTATATAGGTGTGTGTGAGGTCCTGGGGGAGGGAAAATCTCTCAGCCAGGAAAACATCATGGCACAAAGTGGGGATAACCCTGCTGAGGCTGCGGTGCCTCAAATATTGGAGGAGGTCACCCCCTGTGAGTGGCTGGCTGAGGTGCCATCTGTTGAGGAAGTACTGAAGGCGATCCGGAGTCTGAGACCAGGAAAGGCACCGGGCAGAGATGATCTCCCAAGCGAAATGCTGAGGGAGGGTGGCGCTTGTGCACAGACTGCCCTATATGACATCATAACAACAGTCTGGACCGCTGGACGGGTACCGCAGGATTGGAAGGATGCCCTGGTGGTCCCCCTCTTTAAGAAGGGGAACCGCACAGACTGTAACAACTACAGAGGCATCTCACTCCTAAGTGTGCCGGGAAAGGTCCTGGCAAGGATTATTCAACATCGCCTTGCTAGGCACGCTGAGGAGAGGCTTGCAGAACCCCAATGCGGTTTCAGGAAAGGGCGGTCCTGTACAGATGCCATATTTTCTGTCCGTCTGCTACAGCAGAGGTGTAAGGAATTCCAACAAGACCTTCATCTCTGCTTTATTGACCTGGTCAAGGCCTATGATACCATCAGTAGGCCTGGGCTCTGGGTTGTTCTTCGTGCTTTCGGAGTCCCTGACCCTCTGCTCACGATCATTAAGGACCTTCATGATGGTGAGCGGGCCCGGGTAAAACTACGTGGCCGGGAATCAGAGCCTTCCCCTGTACACCTTGTGGTGCGACAGGGATGTCCTCAGGCTCCCACATTATTTAACATCTATTTCGACTGCGTAGTTCGTGAAGCCTTCAATAGCTGTACCGGGGGAATTTCCATTTGGTACAGATATAATGGGAGGCTGATCGACCACGTTATGTATGCCGATGATTTGGTAATAGCTGCTCATTCAGAAGAGGAGTTGGAGACGCTGCTGCTGAAACTGGAGCGTGCCACTAAGAGGTGGGGCCTTACCATCAGCCCCACCAAAACTAAGCACCTGCCTGGGTATTTTGTACCATCAGACACTCCACCCCCACAACTCCCAATCGGTGATGGGGCAGTTGTGGAGAGAGTGGAGAGTTTCCCATACCTGGGCAGTGTGCTTATGACCGGCTCCAGTTTATCAGCAGAGGTCTCACTCCGAATCAGTCGAGCGGCATTATCTTTTCATCGGTTGCGTAACGCTGTGTGGAAGCTACCTCCGCACGAAGCTTCAGGTCTTCTCGGCCACGGTCATTCCCTCCCTTCTCTACGCTTGCGAAACGTGGACCCCCCTAATGGAGCAACTTCGTCGGTTGGAAACATTTAGGCTGGCCTGCCTACGATCCATCCTGGGTTTAACCAGGCTGGATTGTGTAAGGAGCTCACAAATCCTTGAAAGATCTGGGCAAAGTCCCATCGGTGAGCTCCTCCGGCAGGCAAGGCTGCGTTGGCTGGGTCATGTAGCACGCATGCCCAGCTACCGCATGCCTAAAATCGAGGGGGCTAAACGGGCGCGGCGCGGGCTAGAGAAGAGATGGAGTGATGTGGTACAGGAGGACGTGGAGCTGAGTGGACTTGCCGATGACTGGTACCAGCAGTGTCAAGATCGGCCTCAGTGGAGGAGGCTCGTGAAGGACGCTACTGGGCAGTTGGAGGCAGTCGCCCTCCAACAACAACGGAGGGCTGAGGAGCGACGCTTCACAACAACGAGCGGAGCGCCGGGTGGCTAAAGCACAGCAAGTTGGTACGGTAGGGGGCCACAGGTGGTGCATCAGCCAGTCATCTCGGTCATCTCGGTCAGTCGACCCGTGGCACCTGCTGGGTCTGCCCCGTGACCTCCTGCCAGCGGGCGTTCGACACTTCACGTGGCCTCAAGGTGCACTTGGCCTGGCACAAGCGTCGTGGTGACGTCACCGCCACTTAGTGGCGAATGGCGGTTGTTGTTGTATAGGTGTGTGTGTGTAGGTGTGTAAGTGTGTAGAGGTGTGTGTGTGTAGGTGTGTGGGGAGCGGTAGTGTAGCAGTTAGCGCGCTGCGCTATGAACCTGGCGACCCGGGTTCGATTCCCACTCACGGCTAACACCAGTGACGATTATCTGAACCGGTCCTGGGCCTCCCCTAGGTCGACTCAGCCTTAAATGAGTACCTGGTGCGGTGTGTAAACATCGCCACTGGGGAGACAAAGGCGGTCGGGCGTGGTGCTGGCCACCCACCCCCTCGTGTACCGTTCCGGCCTTCATAGGTGCTCGCTAACAGCACTTGCCTCTACAGTCTGTTAAGGCCATACGGGGGATCTTTGTCTTTGTAAGTGTGTAGGTGTGTGTGAGTGTATAGAGGTGTATAGAGGTGTGTGTAGGTGTGTGTAAGTGTACGGAGGTGTTCGGGTGAGTAACCCTGGCAGCGCAACGCTGCTGGCGTCTCGTGCTGCCGCCTGTACCGCGCCTTGTCCACCAGAGGGCAGCGCCTACCTACGGGTTGTGTGGCGTCAGGGTGAGAAGTGGAGGGTGGGGGAGGGGTCCGGGGGTGGGGGGGGGCTGCTGCTGCAGCGCTCAGCAAGGGGTCGTGCTTGGTGCACCACTGCCAATTCTTTATTGCATCGATCTATCTCATTCTTTGTCTCTGCTTCTATTTCTTGCGCCCGAGTATGCACCGCTACTTGTGGTACCCTATCTGTACTCATTGGAGAGCCACGTCCAAACCACTAAATCTTCTTGTTTCTTGTGTGAAGCCCTCTCCAATATTTTATTTTATTTCTGCAAAAGGGCTGCTGCCATGACTGTGGGATGGTTGTCACGATTGACTTCAAATGTCGCGGTTCGATCTCCCAGCCTGGCCTTGAAAACATTGACCAGGATTCTTACAATTCCCTGTTTTGTCCACCCACAGTCCATCGGTGGGTCGCGTGCAGTGGGCTAAATGGCGAGTACTCCCACCTCTTTCAAGACGAATGGTCAGTGTGGAAAAGTTGGCCAAAACATACCCACCGGATCGGCACTCTAGACCTCCCTCTAGTGGAGGTTCTTTCACCAGCAGTTGCATGAGCAAGTAATTGCAGGGCTGCAGCATTAACCTCACGTGTACAACAATAATCTGGTTTACGTGCATTTCAGAACTCCTTGATCCAGACCCCAGCATCCCAGTGCTGCAGGCTCAGTGCTCTGCATCGGTGTTACCATTGCGCCGTTGCTCCTCTGCAACCCCGTGCCACCCGTTGCCGCGTGTGACGTCGCTGCGCCCTGTGCACCGCACGTGTCCCCAGCCCCTGCCGCTGCTCCGCCGGGACACCGGCTTGATGCTGACGATGTCTCAGGAGCAGGCCGCCTGCCTCCTGGCCAACGCCTTCTTCTGCACGTTCCCCCGGAGCAACGCCACCGGGACCCGGAGCGAGGACTCTGCCTGCCCCGACATCAACGTCAACAGGTGCAGCAGCAGCAGCCCATCACTGTGGATTACACACCGTACACCGTGTGTCATGCAGTACACACACACAGATGCCATGCTCTCTCTATGTAGAGTATTTCTTGCTGTATATGTAGCGTCGGAAATGCAAAGCACACACCACCTGTAGTTGCGGGCACGAGTCTGCAGGGGGTGCCACCGTGAGTTAGAGAGAGAACCGGGACCGTTGAGAGGCCGAGTTCCCCCCCCCCGACCACAGGTGAGGGGTTGGGGGGTTATTCCAGAGCCACCTGGAAGGTTCCAGAAAGGGGGCGGTACCGGGGGTGGAGAGTCCCCGAGGTGGGTATAAAAGACGGACCCCAGGACGGCCCGAGGCAGTGCTCTGAAGACGAAGACTGAAGACCGGCTAGGCTAGGACCCTGGGACCCCGGGACCCTGGGACCCTGGGACCCCGGGACCCGACGTCCTTTTAAGGGGCGGGGCCGAGCACGGACCAGTGGTTGAGACCCGCACCTTGGCTGGGTCGGGTCAGCATAGCCTCCCCTAGGCCACCCTTAGTCGGAGGACTCAGAGCCCGTAGCCCCAGTGATAGGGCACGTTAGCCCGGAGGCCATACCTCCCCAAGTAGTGGGAGTAAAAGGGGCTTCTGTTATAAGATTTAAATAAACCGTGTTGCCTCTAAGCTACGTCTCCAGTCTCCGTGGGAACCCACTACATATACACAAGAAATGCTGTTCTACACATAACGGCCATGCCACGTTTCAGTTCAAAGTAACGCTGCAGTACGTGCACAGGCTATGCTCCTTTACACATACTCTGTATTATACGGCACACACTTTCATGGTGCTGTCTACACGGTATATGATGCGTTACACGTAGGCCATGCTGTATTATAAACTCCGTTCAAAGTATCAGTTTATACGTAGCCAATGCCACTGTACAAAGACAAAGATCCCCCCTCATAGCCTTAACAAATTTTTGAGGCAAGTGGTGTTAGTGAGGACCTACAGAGGACGGGCACAGTACACAGGGGAGTGGGTAGCCAACACCACGCATTTGTCTCCCTCGTGGTGATGTGTACCCACTGTATCAGGTACTCATTTGAGGTTGAGTCGATCAAGGGGAGGCCCAGGACCGGTTCAGATATTTCCCACTGTTATACCGGTAGGAACAACAGATTCCACACTGCCCACCAGGGATTATTTGTCTGTCGTGCATGAGGAGGGGAGGGTGGGGGTGGGAGGGGTGGGGCTGGGTGGAGATGGGAGGGTGGGGAGGGGCTGAGGGAGGGGAGGGTGGGGAGGGGCTGGGGGAGGGGAGGGGCTGGGTGGGGAGGGTGGGGCTGGGTGGGGGGTGGGAGGGGTGGGGCTGGGTGGGGAGGGGCTGGTCACCCCGTGGTGCCCTTATAAAACTCAACGTTTAACCTACACACTACACTATACACGACACGATACACTACACGATACACTACACTTATACAAGTGTAGTGAGTTCTCAGGGAGACAGACGACGTAGTTGAGGCACACTCTTTTATTTAACCAAAAGGCGGTAACAATACTTGAAGGGGTAACGGCCCCTTCACCCGTACTCAATGGGAAACACCCCTAGCACTATCCCCTGACTTCTCCTATTCCCAGTCCTCCGCTATGAGTGCTAGGGGAGGCTATCTGATCCGGCCCTGGTCAAGCACGGATCCCGGCACCCAGCTAACCAGGCCGTGCTCTTACAAGAGCAGCGGTCCTGGAGCTCTTGGGGCCGCGCCACTTGCCCTGCTCGGCCCTGACAAGGACAGCGAGCCAGGGGAGTTCCAGGGCCTATTCTGCCGGTCTTCAGTCTTCTCTGGTAAGCGTCTAACACACTGGCCTCGAGCCCTCTGGCTCCCCGCCTTTTATAAGAATCCTCTCCGAGGGGTGGGGCTATGGGGGATCACAACGCCCCCATGCCCCCCCAGGGTTAACCGATGCGGACGTGGATGTAGACACCCGTGTGTGGGTCCAGACACCCTTGTGTTTGTCCGCCTTTCTTCCCGTAACAACCCCTAAATTTGTATTTAGTGTTGAAAAACTGGCAGGATTTTACGTACTTTGTGCTTATATGCTCAGTTATTTTGTGACTTGCTTACATTTTTACACTTTGCACTCATTTTCTTTTGTTTGTTGTTGTAACTTGCTGACCCTGTGCCTCGACTGCATATCTGTGAAAGAAGAGCTTCATAGCTTATCGGATTCCTCTTCATCCAGTCTAAATAATTTATTCTGATTTTGGAAACCAATGCAGGATAAAACGGGGGGGGGGGGGGTAGAACACACTCCACATTCCACACGGAGAAAGTGGCCCAAGTTTGGGCATCAAACCCAGGTCCCTCTGTGAGTTCCAGCCCTGCCGCCTGCAAACGAACACATGTACAGTTCAAACCCCACGTGTACATTCGGTTATATACGGATGTATTTTTATAATTGGTTTCTGGGTGAAGGACAAATAATGAAGCAGCCATATCTTTGCCATGTAGCCTTTCATCCAGTGTGATATCGCAAGACTAATGCCCATTTTGTAACCAGACCCACGATGGGCAAAGGTATGCTGCGTTACTGCAGCATCGTTATTAACCTGGTTAATCTATCTCCGCACGATGGTGGGGGGGGGGGGGGGGGAGTGCGATCTCTGCTGTAGCAGGAAGTTGGAACGGTGTCGTGCGCATCTCTTTACAGAGCGGAGCCGGCGCTGCCCCCATCCTCCGCGCTCACCCAGGCCTCTAAATGGCTGACGGTTGTTGTGGAGGAAGAGGAGACTCTGGTGGAGGAGCTGTTGGTGCAGGAGGAGGAGACCCTGGTGGAGGAGGGGGAGGAGCTGTTGGTGCAGGAGGAGGAGACCCTGGTGGAAGAACTGGTTGGTGCAGGAGGAGGAGACCCTGGTGGAAGAGCTGGTGGTGCAGGAGGGGAGACCCCTGGTGGAGGAGCTGTTTGTGCAGGAGGAAGAGACCCTGGTGGAGGAGCGGGTGGTGCAGGAGGAGGAGACCCTGGTGGAGAGCTGGTGGTGCAGGAGGAGGAGACCCTGGTGGAGGAGCTGGTGGTGCAGGAAGAAGCGATGAGGGGGAGACAGAGGAGGTATGGACGAAGGAGCAGGAGGAGGAGCTGGTGGTGCAGGTGGAGGAGACATTGGTGGAGGAGATGACAAGGAAAGAGGATCAGGTGATGGTGATGCAGGAGGAGAAGAGGAAGCGAGGGAGTCTGGCCCGCATAGGGAGAACCATCCGTTCACTCCTCCGACGCATGCTGCTGTGTGGTGGCCGGTCCACCACACAGTAGAGGTGGTGGTGGTGGTCACGGATCGTTGTGAACCACAACCACTATCACCATACCCACCACACACACCCTGCACCCATTCACCCCCCTGTGATACCCACCACCCAACGCACACCACACACACATTGCACCCACCCACCCCATGATCCCACCCCCACCACATTCCACACAAAGGGTTAGGGGTTTAGAGGGTTAGGGATTTATAAAGTTAAGGGTTTAGAGGTTTTGGGTTATTTCAGGGATAAGGGGTTTAGAGGTTTAGGGATTTCGAGGGTTATAGGGTTTAGGGGTTGAGGGGATTCGAGAGTTAAGGGTTTAGAGGGTTGGGGTTTAGAGGGTTAGGTGTTTAGAGGATAAGTCTATTTGGGGTACATGGTTTTAGAGGGTTAGGGTTTTCAGGGTAAAGGGGTTTAAGAGTAAAGGAGTTTAGAGGGTAAAGGGGTTTAGAGGGTTAGGAGTTTATAGGGTTTTGGGTTTACAGTGAGGGAGAAAAGTATTTGATCCCCTGCTGATTTTGTACGTTTGCCCACTGACAAAGAAATGATCAGTCTATAATTTTAATGGTAGGTTTATTTGAACAGTGAAAGACAGAATAACAACAAAATCCAGAAAAACGCACGTCAAAAATGTTATAACTTGATTTGCATTTTAATGAGGGAAATAAGTATTTGACCCCCTCTCAATCAGAAATATTTCTGGCTCCCAGGTGTCTTTTATACAGGTAACGAGCTGAGATTAGGAGCACACTCTTAAAGGGAGTGCTCCTAATCTCGGCTTGTTACCTGTATAAAAGACACCTGTTCACAGAAGAGTTTTAGAAGGTTATGGGTTTAGAGGTTTTGATGTTTAGGGGATTAGGGGTTTATAAGGTGAGGGGTTTAGTGGGTTACGGTTTTACAGGTTTAGGGGTTTCGACGGTTTGGGGTTTATAAGGTTAAGGGTTTAGGCAGTTAAGAGTGTTGGGGGTTTATGGGTTGCCATTTTATAGGGTGAGGTGTTTAGACGGTTGGGGTCTTAAGGCGAAAGTCCTTCAGAGGATTTGGTGTTTAGAGGGTTAGAGTTTAGAACGTTTTGAGTTTAGAGGGTTTAGAGAGTTACGTGTTTAGAGGTTTATGGGTTTTAGAGGGTTAGGGGTTTAGAGAGTTACGTGTTTAGAGGTTTTTGTGTTTCGATTGTTGGATGTTGAATGGTTTAGATAGATGGTTAGTAGTTGAGGTTATAAGGGTATGTGTTTAGGGGTTTAGAGGTATCGGGGTTTCAAGGGTTAGTGATTTACAGTGTTACGGGTTTAGTGGTTTGAGAGTTGAGGGTTTAACACGTAGACTTTCACAACTAATATTGTCCATAATAAAGGTTTTTTTTGGTTTAGTCTCCAACACTAAATGGCACTTTTTGTTGATGTGACAAATTTTACTAATTGGCTGTTTCAGGTGGTGGTTGGTTTAACGACACGTTTATATTTACATAATCTAACAAAAAAAACCTTTATGGGTTTAGAGGGTTCCGGGTGTAGTGGATTATGTGTTTAGAGGGTTAGCATTTTAGGGGCATAGGTGTTTTAAGGGTTAGGTGTCTAGAGGGTTCGTTCTTTAGAGGGTTGGGGTTTAAATGTGTTGGGATTAGGTTACAGATTTAGGGTTTTAGAACGTTAGGGGTTTGAGGGTTAGGGTTTTAGAGGTTGAGGATTTAGGAGGTTATGAGTTCAGAGGGTTAGGGGTCTAGAGGGTTAGTTCTTTAGAGGGTAGTGGTTTAGATTGGTTGGTATTTAGAATGTTAAGGATTTAGGGTTTTAGAAGGTTAGGGTTTCAAGGTTTAGAGGGTTAGGGATTCAGAGGGTTTCGAAGTTTTGGTTTTTATTGGCTTAGACGGTTAGGGTTAAAAGAATAAGGGGTTTAGAGAGTGAGGGTTTTGGTGGGTTAGGGTTTTAAGGGTAAAGGGGTTGAGGGTTAGGGGTATAGGAATTTAGAGGGTTAGGGGTTGAGATGGTTAGTGTTTTGGTGGTTTAGAGTTTAAGCTTTTAGAGGGCGAGGGGTTTAAAGATTAGGGTTGTAAGGGTAAATGGGTTGAGAGGGTTAGCGGTTTAGATGGTTATGGATTTAGATAGTTAGGGGTTTAGAGGGTTTTAATTGTTCGAGGTTTAGTGGTTAAGGTCTCTGTGCGAGTCCAACATGTTTGTATGAGTCTATGGTAAGATAAAAAGAGTTCAGTTTAATTTGTATATTTCGAAACAATTTGTTTACCTTTCCTGTGATGTTTTTGTATCGTATTTTTGTTATTTTCTGACCCACAAGATTGGACGTCTGTGAAAACAGATCGTTATAGCTCATCAGATGCATCCAGTATAAATAAATATTCAAATTCTAATTCTATTGACCTCTGTGCGAATCTATAGATTTCTGTGTGAGTTTTTGGGCCTTTGAGTGTATGGATCTCTGTGTGAGGCTATGGGTCTCTGTGCATGTCTATCGGTCTCTGTGAGTATGGGGTCTCTGTGTGAGTCTGAGTGTCTGTAGGAATGTATGGGTCTCTGTTGGGGTCTATGGGTTTCTGGGTATGGTTGTTTGTGCGAGTCTTACATGCACAAATTTAACTTAAAATGGCCATTGAGGGTTGCGGAATCCAAGTTGAATATTAAGTTCCCTGCAGTGCAAGCCAGCTCTCTAGTCGTGTCATCAAACAGCCCCTTTAATTCTTTATAATAATAAAATAGACTTAGTCCAGGAAATCCACACTGAGTCACAGTCAGGTCCTGAATTGTTTTTTTACATTTCCGACGAATGAATGATGAGTTCTTACACAAGTGGAGGGGGGGAATTCGAGAGACTTGCACCGTTGTTTCAACTGCCATAGAAACAAACTGGTGACCTTAGGATCATCGCAAATCCAGTGTGCTAACCATTACACTGTGGCAAATCACCCACACGCTCACTCACCGAGCCCTACACACATTCACTCAGGACCGCAGCTCACAACACTTCTCTTTCTGCTTCTTCTCTTTTACTGACCCCATGCATAAAACATCAAGGTGCCTTACAATGGGGGGGGGGGGGGGGGTAAGAAGTGGCTAAGTTAAAATTCGAGATGCTTTCTTAAAAGATAAATATTTTTAGGGGGGACCTGAAGGCCCAAACTGAACTAGACTCCCTGACCAACTTTGACAGAGAGTTCCAAAGTCCAATGGCCACCGAAGCAAAATCCCGGTCGCCCATGGACCACTTTGAGCTTTCTTCTCGCGATACAGAGATCTAAATCAGCGATTCTGATGATGCAATTTACATGAAAGTGACGCTTCACAGTGGACGTTACAATTCCCGCTGATGGCATTACTACTATAATAGCCCAGAAATGTGTGTAATGCACGTGACGTCACTCCACATACCCCCTCCCCCGTCATTAATAATAAAATAATCATGAGCGGGTGGATTTTTACACTCACGCGGAAGGCCGAGTGGAAAGATAGTTTTTTCGCAAAGTTGCTTCAAATATGACGTTTCTTTACAGAAAGTAAAAAAATAAATATACGCAGCAGTGCTACATCCGTACGTGACGTCACTGCAAAAGAGACACCCCCCCCTCATTCATAATCATGAGCGGGTGGATTTTTACATTCCCGCAGGTTGATTGGAAATAATTTGTTTTACGCAAATTAACTTTAAATTTGACGTTTCTTTATTGAAATGTAATCAAATCAATATTTCTACGCAGCAACAAAGTGTATTTGGTGTCTTTATTTATTTCTTCAGCACTTGAAACAAAAGGTAAGTCTAATTTTTGCTTCTAAATTATTATAAAAGTAGCCTATAGCCCGTCCAAGGACGGGTGTATTGCAGTTAATCTGAAATATTCAATCGAAAATAAAGACCCGCTCATGATTATTAATGAGGGCGTGGGGCCAGGGTCCACATGAGTGACATCATCATTCCATGATCATTGATGAAGGGGGGGAGCTCCATGTGGAGTGACGGAATCCGCTCATGATTATTGATCAGGGGGGGGAACTCCATGTGGAATGACATCATCCACTCTTGATTATTAATGAGGGGGTGGGTGGCGTGGTCCACATCAGTGACGTCATCCGCTCATGATTATTAATTAGGGCGTTTGTGTCCCGCGCGTGACGTCACTCCACATGCCGCACCCCCGTCATTAAGGTAGAGCAGAATTATTATTTGTTGCAAATTCGCTTTAAGTTTCACGTTTCTTTATTTAAAATGAATCTAATAAATAATTCTACGCGGCAACAAATTGGATTTGGGGTCTATATTTTTTCCTAAGATAAGTCTAATTTATGCTTCTACATTTTGGTTACATAGACATTTCTCGGTGATTTTCCAGATATTGTATTGCAATCCAATTTATTTGCACCCCAGCGACCGAAAGCAGAAAATAATAAAGTATCAGAGCAGTGAATTAGAACAAATTGAAGGTCAGTTATATACAGTGCTACAGTGAAATGCAGTGAAGTGTTTTATGACATAATTTCGTGCAAGATTCACTGCCATTCAATTAACACAAGATACAATTATACTCTGCTAATTTTTTTCGTAAATATTACAGCTTCCATCCTAGGATGGGCAAAGAAGCTAGTTTGATAAGAGTAGGCCAATGTGTGTTGCTGTCACGGTTCAAATTTTCCAAATTCACAAATGACCGACAAATTCCTCAATTGGCATTCCACAAAGCAACATCACAACATGTAGCTACTGCAGACTACTGTATGTGCTGTACTGCGCCTTCGTGATAGCCTTGCGCTGTAAGCCTTGCGATTTTACACCTCCCCCTTTTATATCGTTTAGAAAATACGTTGTCACTTCATTATCAACACCACCGCTACCCGACTAGCATTGCCTCAACCCACACTCATGTCGCTGACAGCATCGTCTGCCCTTTCTCGTAACCTGTCGCCTCTCAACCTTCACCTCCACCTAACCCTGTACACAAACTACTTTGCATCGCGCATAAAGAAATGTTCTGTACTATGGAGTACAATATAGTAATTACGCATGATATTTTAGTGATTTTATTTTCATAATGTACTGCTAATAATGTTTTAACGTTCACTGCCGAAACTAGTATTGAGTGTAGTATTTTTAGTAATTGAATGTAATGTTGCGGATACGTCTAGGATGAAGATGCACGCATTAATACGGCTTCAGCATTGTTTAGTCCTCGTGGCAAAATTGCGTTGATTTACGTCGTTTCGGTATTCGTTGCCGCACATTTAAGGAAAGCATCCCCGACATAAACCGGGGTATTACTGTCAACTAAATTATTATTATTCAAGACTTACCACCTCACGTGTAGGTCGTCGCGATCGCATGCTAGAAGCTTGCACATTTGCCTGTTTCTCATTACGAACGTGTCCCAAGGCCTTGTTCAGATCACCTTGAGTGTGGGCCAAGGCAACTGCGTGCACGGACAGTGACCCACACTCGGCGCGGAGACGTGCCACCACCCCACGCACCTCGCGGCTGTACAGGAGGACAGAAACAAGAGTTAGGGACAAGGACATTTTTATTATTGTTACACTTCCTGACCCAGAAAATCCTAAGTCTCAAGAATATTTTTAACGAGGGTCATGCCATTTTTTTGGCAGCAGGAGGGGATGATGATTGCATGTGTCATCCGAATTCAGTAATTTTGCAAGTAATTTCCAGCATTGGGATAGATGAGCAATACATGTTCAATTGGAAGGGGTTTTTTATTTTATGGGAGGAAATCCATGTGTAGTGAGTCCAACTGAGTTGCAGAAGTTCTTCTTCAGAGGCAACACAGTGCATCGCACGCCGTGCTCTGCTAGAGCCGGCATCACTCTGCAACACACACGATGCTGTCCGGCACCATACAGTTACATCCCCAATGTCACTCACTACACATGTGTAGAGTAGTATGACGACATGACATCATGAGCGCTGTGAGGCGCAATGACGTCATGTCACGGGAAATACTTAAGGGGGACCTCGTGGCGAAAGCGGGGTCGTTGTGGGAGCCCGGGATGGTGAGCGTCTTAAGAAGGTCTCTCCTGCTCGTGACCGGACGGTGTTGGCTGATCCCCCGTCCGGGTTCTACGAGTAGGAGAGCCGAAGATACAGCCAGGGGTAGGGCTCAGAGAAGTCTGCAAGAGCCGGTTAAGATTACGTGGGGTGCTGCTCTCCTCGGTCGGGTGGTGTTGGATAAGCCCCCATCCCAACTCGAGTGAGAGGCCAAGAGATAGCCCAGGCTAGGAATAGATAGAGCCTGACGTCCGCGTCAAGGACTGAGTGTAGGGACACCTACCTCTGGTGTGTTTTGTTACCTCTGTGTTAATAAACTGGCGCAAGCCCTTACTAAAAGTTCAGTCTTCGAGTCGTCCATGTACAGCAGGTGGAGAACATACACACTCCTCAATTAAGCCCACAAATCAACTATGCATCATAACGCTGGCCGTGGAAACCTAAGTTTATGAATAAAATAATTGACGTGGCTCAGCGGTAGTGCATTTGCCACTTGTTGCAGAGGTTTGCGGTTCTATTCCGACAGGCCGTCCTGGTTAATACTAAGATGTACGAGCCGTAAAATAAACGCCATCGGCTTCACAGGGGACATCGAATATCCCGTTTAACATGTAGGCTTTCACGACGAATATCATCCATAAGAGGTTTGTTTTGTTAGATCGTGTAAATATATGTGTCGTTAAAATCCACCACCACCCGACACAGCCAACTAGTAAGGGTTGTAATGTAAACAGAACATGCCAATTTGTCACTAGTACAGCACACTGGTGTGTTGGAGAGCCAAGCCACAACATTTACAATCTGAGTACGATGTTTTGCCAGTATTACAACTAGCTTCATCAGGCGACAGACAGATTTGTGGAGAAGTCCACCTGTTTTGTTCCTTATATAGAGGCGTAGATGTGGTGACCACACTTCACGCTCTTGCGTAAAGTGGAGGGGGGGCGATTAATGAGTCAACGTACATTATGCATGTGCATTATACGAGCCCTTTAATCTTGTCCTTCCAGTCCATTGTGTATTAAAATAGCCGTATCAATGACAATACTATATTCTATCAAAAAAAATAAAATATATATTTTGAAACAATCTTTTTTACATGTTATGTTTCGGCTTGGGTCTAATTGTCAACGCTCAACTTACGTAGGCTGTAATTGACCACGGTCCCTTACATTATGGCAAGCCTCGGGGCCACTTCCTGGAGTTGTGGAGTTCTGCCATTACTCATACGGTACATTTTATTAAAGCGTGTTTAAAAAAAAGTATTTTAAAATATTACTTATTCAAAAGAAGTTTTAGCATCTGTATAATTAGTGCTGTTACCAATACCTCAATGAAGCCCTCATATATTGCTCATACATGTGCAATAATACAGGTCGACGACAAGCGACTGTGTTCATTCAGACGCTGTCTCCCCGACAGACCTGTTCTTCACCTGAGGACGGCTGCTTGCGTTGTGGCCGAAACGTCGTGAAAATTGTATTTTATTATGTTTTATTTTTATTATTTTATTATTTCCCTTCTACGTGACTTTACCGAAAGAACCAAGAAGAAGCGACTGTGTCTCCGTCTGTTTATTTCTTCGTTATATGGACAGCTCGCGTTCCGCTCTCTCGGACGTTCCGCGGCGCGTCGCGTGAGCTGGCGTCCCGCTTCCCCGCTCCCGCGCACCGCTGGCAGACGGCGCGCTGGGAGCCGTCTCCGCGTCGCCACGTGGCCGATGGCTCACGGAGACCCGCGACGTGGTCCAGCTTCCAGCTCTCACCAACTGACCTCGAGCCCCTTCCGGCTCTCCATTATATCCCCTTCCCGCGTCACCCAGACTCTGCCCTTCACCACACCCCTTGAGAACTTTCCAGATAATACCACCCCCTAGCGCCCGCGGGCTCCACCCTTGAACCCTTCCCCCGATGGCTCGTGTCGCCTGGATGAGTTAGGGGCTGGGGCGGCGAAGCCCCAGCCTACGCTCGCATTACACATGTAAGAATTAAAGCTGTTGGGAATGCATCCCCATATATACAATTGTCTAATGAACTCCTTTATGCGCCGATTTGATTAGTGGCCACTTCTCCAGCATACACATTTTGAGCGCTAAGCAAGGTCTGCCTGTACAATAATTTTCACTATTATTATTCAAGCACACAAATACCTCTCTAGACGTGGGCAGCATGGCTCGACCTCTGGTCTTGCTCCGTGAATTGCCGGCATTCTCGCAGACGCCCCATGCCTCACTGCATGCAGCTAAAGACATGGCTGTACTCTCCAATTGCTGTCAAATGAGAAGAGAGTTTAAGACACCATGAAGCACTTTTCTTGACACTGCAACACCACCACACCATCTTGACTAGTTTTACCGTGTCAATGACCACATATGCCAATGCAATTTATATACAGTGAGGGAACAAAGTATTTGATCCCCTGCTGATTTTGTATGTTTGCCCACTGACAAAGAAATTATCAGTCTATAATTTTAATGGTAGGTTTATTTGAACAGTGAGAGACAGAATAACAACAACAAAATCCAGAAAAAACGCATGTCAAAAATGTTATAAATTGATTTGCATTTCAATGAGGGAAATAAGTATTTGACCCCCTCTCAATCAGAAAGATTTCTGGATCCCAGGTGTCTTTTATATAGGTAACAAGCTGAGATTAGGAGCACACACTTAAAGGGAGTGCTCCTAATCTGAGCTTGTTACCTGTGTAGTGACATAAGAAGGGAGGGGCTGCTGTAGGCACTGGGTTCCCAGGGGGTCCAGACGCTTTTAAGCCTTTGGGCGCCAGGCGTTGGGTTCCCAGGCGCTTAAGCCTTTTTGGCGCCGCCAACGGGGGGGGGGGGGGGGGCTGTGTGTGCTCTGTGGGATGTCTGGTGGCGCACACGGCCCCACCCCTCGTCGGACCAGGCATAAAAGGAGAGCTCCCTGGACGATCGGGGCCCAGTTGTAACTCAAGACCCAAGACCCACGACCAGCCATCTGAAGACCCTGGGATGCTGTGAGAGCCAGCGCTGGGACTACGACCTTGTGAGGGCGAGCGTAGCCAGAGTAGAGTATCTAGAGTATCTAGGCTGTGTAGCTAGGCTGTGTACCTAGGCTGTAACAGAGTATCAGGACTGTTGGAGTGTTGTATTGTAATAAAGAAGTTACATCTACAAGTGTCTCCGGAACCCGTTACACCTGTATAAAAGACACCTGTTCACAGAAGCAATCAATCAATCAGATTCCAAACTCTCCACCATGGCCAAGACCAAAGAGCTCTCCAAGAATGTCAGGGACAAGATTGTAGACCTACACAAGGCTGGAATGGGCTACAAGTCCATCGCCAAGCAGCTTGATGAGAAGGTGACAACAGTTGGTGCGATTATTCGCAAATGTAAGAAACACAAAAGAACTGTCAATCTCCCTCGGCCTGGGGCTCCATGCAAATCTCACCTCGTGGAGTTGCAATGATCATGAGAACGGTGAGGAATCCGCCCAGAAATACACGGGAGAATCTTGTCAATGATCTCAAGGCAACTGGGACCATAGACACCAAGAAAACAGTTGGTAACACAGTACGCCGTAAAGGACTGAAATCCTGCAGCGCCCGCAAGATCCCTCTGCTCAAGAAAGCACATATACATGCTCGTCTGAAGTTTGTCAATGATTCAGAGGACAACTGGGTGAAAGTGTTGTGGTCAGATGAGACCAAAATGGAGCTCTTTGGCATCAACTCAACTCCCGTGTTTGGAGGAGGAGGAATGCTGCCTATGACCCCAAGAACACCATCCCCACCGTCAAACATGGAGGTGGAAACATTATGCTTTGGGGGTGTTTTTCTGCTAAGGGGACAGGACAACTTCACCGCATCAAAGGAACGATGGACGGGGCCATGTACCGTCAAATCTTGGGTGAAAACCTCCTTCCCTCAGCCAGGGCATTGAAAATGGGTCGTGGATGGGTATTCCAGCATGACAATGACCCAAAACACACGGCCAAGGTAACAAAGGAGTGGCTCAAGAAGAAGCACATTCAGGTCCTGGAGTGGCCTAGTCAGTCTCCAGACCGTAATCCAATAGAAAATCTGTGGAGGGAGCTGAAGGTTCGAGTTGCCAAACGTCAGCCTCGAAACCTTAATGACTTGGAGAAGATCTGCAAAGAGGAGTGGGACAAAATCCCTCCTGAGATGTGTGCAAACCTGGTGGTCAACTACAAGAAACGTCTGACCTCTGTGATTGCCAACAAGGGTTTTGCCACCAAGTACTAAGTCATGTTTTTCAGAGGGGTCAAATACTTATTTCCCTCGTTGAAATGCAAATCAATTTATAAAATTTTTGACATGCGTTTTTTCTGGATTTTGTTGTTGTTATTCTGTCTCTCACTGTTCAAATAAACCTACCATAAAAATTATAGACTGATCATTTCTTTGTCAGTGGGCAAACGTACAAAATCAGCAGGGGATCAAATACTTTTTTCCCTCACTGTATGTAAAACTGCTCAATTATTTACAACTAGCCTTTAGCCCGTCCAAGGACGGGTGTATTGCAGTTAATCTGAAACTTGCAAGTGAAAAGCAGACCGCGACGTGATATTCATTGCATTAATGCGTGTGCAATTTGTAAGGGCGCAGTGACACAGACCTAATTCATTTTAAGGTTATAATCCCTTGTTCATCATGACGTCCTTTTTACTTTGATGTCTCAATAGCATTACGGAGATTGCTTGACTTGAGGGTTTTGCCTTTGTAGTGAGGTTTGTAAGTTAACGCTGAGGAGGGGGGAGGAGGCACCTCGGCCCCCCATGTGGAGTGACGTCAGCCGCTAATTATTATGAATGGGGGGAGGTGTCCATTTGGAGGACGTCACCTTATGATTATTAACTAGGGGGGCTGTTCGATGTGGAGTGACGTCACCTGCTCATGATTATTAATTAGGGGGGTGCGTGCTCCATGTGGAGTGATGTCATCTGCTCATGATTATTAATGAAGGGGGCTGTTCGATGTGGAGTGACATCACTTACGCATGACTACACTATGTGTAACACAATTTTTGTCCCTGGGTAGTAAGTGTTATTTTTTAATTGCTTCTGCCTAAAAAGTATAGAAAATGGCTATTATTCCCCACAAACTTTGGTTTTGTGACCAGGACAGTGATATTTAGAAATGTACCTATTTTCAATGAGAAAACGGTCGAATTTGTGTCTTTTTGTTCACATAAAGTCAGAAAAAAAAACATATGAATCGAAATTAACATGTATTTATACTAAAGTAATACAAAATTATTACAAAAGATTTAGAAGTGAGTAGTTTTTTGAGATTTGCAATTATACTGTAAATTACTTTCATGAATCAGCCCCCAAATGTAGCCTCCCATCATGTTCTCATTATACTGTCCTTGGTAGCGGCGTTCAAAGTCCAGTATATCCTGGTGGAAGCGCTCGCCCATTTCCTCCGAGTGCGCTGCCATATTCTCCTTGAATTAATCAAGATGAGCATCAAGGAAATGGACTTTGAGGGACATCCTACAGCCCATTGTGCCATCGTTCTTCACCAGAGTCTCAACCAGCTCCACATAGTTTTCGGCCTTGTGATTTCCCAGGAAGCCCCGAACGACTGCGACAAAGCTGTTCCAAGCCGCTTTCTCCTTACTTGTGAGCTTCTTGGGGAATTCATTGCACTCCAGGATCTTCTTTATCTGTGATTCGACGAAAACACCAGCTTTCACCTTTGCCTCAGACAGCTTCGGGAAGTACAGTGGAACCTCGGTATACAACCGCTTTGGAATACGTCGAATTTGGTATACGTCGTATACATATAAAATATATCTTGGGATACGACGTCTTGCTTGGGATACGACGCCTTTGCTAAAACTTGTGTGGGTCGGGATGAGTCACCGCGTACAGTACCCGCGTATGCCCCGTTCACGACTGAGACAAAGCGAGAGTGGTGGGGTAGCGGGGGGAGGCGGGGGACGTGGGGGGGAGGGGCGGGGTGGCGTGGCGTGGGGGAGAGGGGCGGGGGATGTGGGGAAAAGGGGCAGGGTAGCGTGGTGGAGAGGGGCGGGGGACGTAAAGGAGAGGGGCGGGGGACGTGGGGGGCTGCCCCCATGGAGGGCCCCAGGTCGAGGCGCGTGCTACTTGCGGGGTTGAGACACGCCACGTGGCCAGCGCAGCTGGCAGCAGCGCGGTCACGTGGCTTCTGTAAGCATTTTCGTAATTAGTGTCTAAATTATTTTATACAACCCCATTAATGTATAATATGCCATATAAAATATAATTTATTTTCCTCTGGAACGGATTATTTCCTTTCCATTTATTTATTATGGGAAAAAATCGTTTGGTATACGTCATTTTCGGTATAAGTCCTATGTTGTATATGTTGTGTTATGAAATTTTGATAAAAATAATAAAAATTAATAATTTTCCGAAAAATGCGCAAATCGCATTAATTATGATAGTGTGTGTATTAATATGCATAAATTATGATAATGCGTGTAATTTATATGCATAAATTATGATAATCGTAGTAATTTATGCGGATGCTTGCGGTTATGTTAATGTGTGCAGTTATGTTAATTAGGCTTGGTTTCGTTTATCCAGGGTTATATCAATCAGGATAACACGATTATCATCGATTAAACATTTGCTGATTATCTTAGTGTGTTTATTATTTTTAGTCTCCAGGTTCAGATCTCATCACAGGATACAGTTGTCAAGAATAAGACAGTTTTGCATGGACTTGGAAAGAAGCACTCGAACAGTTGGTGTTAAGCAATTTTAATTCTAAACAAGCACATGACACTCTAGTATGCGAAAGCGAGTATACGTCAATAAATTCATGGGCAATCTTATGCAATTAACGAAATTGAATGACTAAAAATACTTCTTCATTGGCGAGATTATGCAGTTAACGAAAATGAATGACTAAAACATTTCTTATTCATGCAACTCGACGGCAGCAACTGCTTTGCACGATCAGTTGATTTTGAACGCACCACCTCGAAATGGCAACCCTTTTTGAAACGCAAAGATCACTTTTCGAAAGTCTTATTCGTGTGCGTGCTGTGTGTGCGTTGTCCTCTCGTAATATTAATTGTGTCGTTAGCTTGTGTGGTGTAGGAGGATACAAACAGCGGCCAGGTGTTCCTCTCGATTGGGCGTGGCCGCCGCAAGCTCCTGCTGCTCCCTCGCTCGGCGTGTCGCTCGGCTTTTGCTCTCTCTCTCTCTCTCCACTGCTGGATTGAGCGGCGTTGGCACGATGCTGTCCTTGAAGATGCTCGGTCGCTCGTGTCACTCGGTGTCGCTCGGTGGCGCACGGTGGCGCCCGGTGGCGCACGGTGGCGCAGGGTGGCGCACGGTGGCGCAAGGTGGCGCACGCGCTTTCTTGGTGGCAGCCCCCGGCTTCTCCACTGCTCGATTGATTGTTGAGTCGGCACGATGCTCGCCGTCGCTCTGGACGTCTTGTGTGTTCACACTGGTCGTTGGTCGGTGTGCCCTCAGGCACACGGCGCATTCGATGTCGCTGTCCTCTCCCTCGCAGCCGTTTGACCAGGCTTCCTCCACTGCTTCGCGCTCTCTGCTTTGCTCGCTTGGTCGACGCTTGGCGATCTCCGCCCTTTTACAGGTTGATTGCTTATCGTCACTCGTCACTCTCTCTCTGCTCCGTGTTCCTTTTGTTCGTGCGGCTGCCAGCTTTACTCGCACTTAACTTCGTTCTGCGAGAAGCGACACCTGCTATCGGCATCGGTGTTTCGTGTCCTCACGACGCTCCACCAGCCGGAGCACGGCTGAAACCCAGCCCCGACCCAGGTTGAACTCAGACTTCTGCGACTCGAACGACTCCTTCTCGTTCCATCACTTCTCGAGGCACAACCGCCCCAGCTCTCTTGCGAGCCCCCGTCGCAACGCTGCGTCGCAAGCCGAGTTGCGAGACTGAGCGCGACTCGAACAGACTGCTCTCAGACTGTCACTTTAACGATGTCTCGTCGTTCCATCTCTCCTCGAGGCACGACTGCCACAGCTCCCTTGCGTGCCCCGTCGCAACGCTGAGCTCGGCTCGGACTAGACTGCTCGTTCGCTGTGTGTGTCTAACTTAAAACGTGACTCCCTTCTCTCTGCATTCCTTGCGAGCGGGCAACAAAAAAAAAAACAAACAAACAGAGCGAGAAGAACCAGACACCGGTGCGATCCCTCCTCGTGACCTTTTCCTAACCCTCCAAGCATTCCTGGGCCATCTGTTTGTGCTGCGGGGAGACAAAGGCGGCCGTGCTTAACTCAAACACGCGAGCACCCACTCGTTTCTCCGCGTCTCTTGCGAGAGAAAACAAACCATGTCAGCACAAACCCCCCCCCCGCCCCTTGTGACCTTTTGCTCCCTCCTTGCTTGTCAGGCCCTGCTGGAAGACAAAGGTGGCTGAGGAGATGTTTGCAATACATTTATGTGGTCCTGTGTGTTACATTTATTCTTGAATTATATTTTATGAGTTCCTTCGGTCTTGGTATCGTGGTTATCATTCGTCTATGTTTAATGAATATTCGTAATGCTCCTCGTCACATTATTATTTTGGGGCTTCGCTCAGTTTAGTTCTCCAGAGATTGGTGTTTATTCCGAGTTAATTTTTTTATGTCCTGAGGTTAAGTGCACGCACGTAAGCTTTCTGGAATTCGTACTCTTTAGTTTTTCGGAAGGTCGTGTAGATAGGAAACATATACTTCTAAATAATATGTATGCGGTGAATATAAGGGAATTACTAATAATAATATTATTGTTTGTTGGTTAATTATCTATGTTAAGTTTCTACTTTTCGGTAAGGAAAACGTTAAGAAAACGCGAGTTTCAACCGTTGTTTGCTCTGCACCTTATCTGTACATCTCCAGATGTCTTTGGGAGGTTAGTCCATACATCTTTTGTCTATCTGGATGTCTATGACCTCTCTGTCACCGACTTCTTACCAGTTTAATGGCCGTTTCACAGATTCCTGGTGTGTTTGTAGTGGGTTGTTTTCAATTTTTAATTAAAAGGTATATATAGATATAATAAAAAGAGAATTTTTTTTTTCCTTAATTATTCTTAATATTAATAACGGAAAACAGGGCATAGATCCAACATACCCTTTTATCTGGCAACAAAACTGACACCTTTTAACAAGGAGTCATGTTTGCATTGACCACAATACCTGCAGTCGTAATGCAAACAAAAAACACAACTCTGATAATGTATGTGCACTGTCCTTGCAGTTGATTGGTCTACACCCGAGACAGCTTTCCTTAGAGCCTAGTCTCACATGGTGTTGGACCAGATGACGCCAAAAGGCGCGCAACTCAAAGACAATGCACCATCAGAGTATGAGAGCTCGGGGTGAAGCATTTACACCATTGGAACCTCATTTGCCAGTAAAAAATATGATAATTGGATATTTACCCTTTTATCTGGCAACAAAACTGACACCTTTTTTTACAGAGTTGTGTGTTTTGTTTGCATTATGACTGCAGGTATTGTGGTCAATGCAAACATGACTCCTCGTAAAAAAAGGTGTCAGTTTTGTTGCCAGAAAAAAGGGTAAAAAACAATTCCCATATTTTTTACTGGCAAATGAGGTTCCAATAAGTAGAACGTGTTGTCTATATTTATTTAAAGTTGCGCATTTTTACGTGACGTCACATTTCTCAACCCCCCCCCCCCCCTCGTCACACATCGTCACAAATGTCTGACCCAACCCACCCCCAGGCACGTGACGTCATTTATGGACGGCCCCAAACCAGTGGGTTTGCTACGTGGTCCAGAGTTTGGGTTTGCGTGCCCACAGACGCACATCCCGTGGCCGGTTCTGACAGAGACGTGATGAAGAGAGACCATTTTTGCAGCTTTTATCTCGAACGACCACATCTGGATTCACATTCACGACGCTTGTTGTGCTTACGGCAGAGGTCGCAAACGGGTTTTGATTCCTTACCCGTACCCGTACCCGGCCGCACCAGGGTCGCAAACGGGTACCCGTACCCGGCCGTACCCGTACCCTACCCGTACCCGGGTATCGGGTAGGGTACGGGTATCGGGTACCCGATTGCGACCTCTGGGATGAAGCCATGTGCAGGCGCGGGTGGGTTGATTCTAGGAACTTGAATTGTGGGAAGAGACAAGACGTTGGGAAATGAGTGACAAACGGTGACTCACCAGTGACTCACGGCCTACCCGTACCCGGCCGCACCAGGGTCATAAACGGTAGCCGGGTATCGGGTACCCGGTTGCGACCTCTGGCTTACAAGGACTTGAAAGTGCAGAACAGGTGGGCCACCGCTAAAGTGCGTTAGTCTCCCACCCGATAGACGTGTGCATTTATGAAGGCTGCGATGACATTATCAATATCTGCCTGGACATCCTGACACATGAACGCCGACATCACACCGATGCAAAGTGTCCACATCCTCGGAGTTGTCATTGAATCTGAGCGCTCATTCGCATTTTGTTTCTGCAGAACATCGCCAATTCACACGTCCCCACATCCCTCCCCTCCCCGTTCACCACGCCACTCACCTCCCTACATCTCATAAGAGCCACACACCTGTGAGCCATAACACACACACACCTGTGCCGTCTAACACACACACCTGTAACCCATAATACACTCCCCTGTACCCCATAATACACTCACCTGTGCCGTCTAATATACACACCTGTGACCCCCAGGTTCACCTGGAGGCTGACCAGGGCGATGACTCGGTGCGCTATGAGCTGTGGGGGGAGGGAGCTGGGACCGAGTTCACAGTGGACACACGCACGGGAGAGGTGAGGACGGGGGATGGTAGCTCACCTAGTACACTCACCTGTACACTCATCTATACACTCACCTACACACTCACCTATACACTCACCTATACACTCATCTGTGCACTCAACTGTACACTCACTTACACACTCACCTATACACTCACCTACTCACTCACCTGTAGACTCACCTACACACTCACCTGTACACTCACCTACACACTCACCTGTACACTCACCTGTACACTCACCTACTCACTCACCTGTAGACTCACCTACACACTCACCTGTACACTCACCTACACACTCACCTGTACACTCACCTATACACTCACCTACACACTCACCTGTACACTCACCTACACACTCAACTACACACTCATCTATACACTCACCTACACACTCACCTACACACTCACCTATACACTCACCTGTACACTCACCTACACACTCACCTGTACACTCACCTGTACACTCACCTACACACTCACCTACACACTCACCTACACACTCACCTGTACACTCACCTACACACTCACCTACACACTCACCTACACACTCACCTACACACTCACCTGTACACTCACCTGTACACTCACCTACACACTCACCTACACACTCACCTACACACTCACCTACACACTCACCTGTACACTCACCTGTACACTCACCTGTACACTCACTTACACACTCACCAATACACTCACCTACACACTCACCTACACACTCACCTACACACTCAACTGTACACTCACCTGTACACTCACCTACACACTCATCTGTACACTCACCTGTACACTCACCTACACACTCACCTACACACTCACCTGTACACTCACCTGCACACTCACCTACACACTCACCTGCACACTCACCTACACACTCACCTACACACTCACCTACACACTCACCTGTACACTCACCTACACACTCACCTACACACTCACCTATACATTCACCTGTACACTCACCTACACACTCACCTGTACACTCACCTATACACTCACCTACACACTCACCTGTACACTCACCTACATACTCACCTACACCCTCACCTGTACACTCACCTACACACTGACCTACACACTCACCTATACATTCACCTCTACACTCACCTGTACACTCACCTGTACACTCACCTACACACTCACCTACACACTCACCTACACACTCACCTATACATTCACCTGTACACTCACCTACACACTCACCTGTACACTCACCTATACACTCACCTACACACTCACCTGTACACTCACCTACATACTCACCTACACACTCACCTGTACACTCACGCGTACCCTCACCTGCACAGTCACCTACACACTCACCTGCACACTCACCTGCACACTCACCTGTACACTCACGCGTACCCTCACCTACACACTCACCTACACACTCACCTGTACACTCACCTGCACAGTCACCTACACACTCACCTGCACACTCACCTGCACACTCACCTACACACTCACCTACACACTCACCTACACACTCACCTGTACACTCACCTGCACACTCACCTACACACTCACCTACACACTCACCTGCACACTCACCTATCCACTCACCTACACACTCACCTGTACACTCACCTGTACACTCACGCGTACCCTCACATTTGTACTCACACATACACTCACCGATACTTGCACATACGCTCACCTGCACACTCACATATAAACTCACCTGTACACACATTTGTACAACAACAACAACCGCCAATCGTCACTAAGTGGCGGTGACGTCACCACGACGCTTGTGCCAGGCCATGTGCACCTTGAGGCTACCACGTGAAGTGTCGAACGCCCGCTGGCAGGAGGTCACGGGGCAGACCCAGCAGGTGCCACGGGTCGACTGACCGAGATGACCGAGATGACTGAGATGACTGGCTGATGCACCACCTGTGCCCCCTACTCTGCCAATGCACAACAAAAATAACCGCCATTCGCCACTAAGTTGCGGTGACGTCACCACGACGCTTGTGCCAGGCCATGTGCACCTTGAGGCTACCACGTGAAGTGTCGAACGCCCGCTGGCAGGAGGTCACGGGGCAGACCCAGCAGGTGCCACGGGTCGACTGACTGAGATGACCGAGATGACTGGCTGATGCACCACCTGTGCCCCCTACTCTGCCAATGCACAACAACAACAACCGCCATTTACCACTAAGTGGCGGTGGCGTCACCACGACGCTTGTGCCAGGCAAACAAAGATCTCCCGTGTCGACTATTGGGGTCAAGTGCTGCTAGCGAGTAGCAGCAGCGCCTGTGAAGGCCGGCAACTGTGGCACACGAGGGGGTGGGTGGCCAGCACCAGGCCAGGCCGAATTGGTCTCCACCTGGCGGCGATGTATACCACACGCCGCAAGCGTATACTCATTTGAGGCTGAGTCAACGTAGGGGAGGCCCAGGGCCGATTCGGATAAACTCACTCTGTAGAACAGGGGGAGATCACACAAACTCCACTCTGTAGAACAGGGGGAGATCACACAAACTCCACTCACTCACTCTGTAGAACAGGGGAGATCACACAAACTCCACTCACTCACTCTGTAGAACTGGGGGAGATCACACAAACTCCACTCACTCACTCTGTAGAACAGGGGGAGATCACACAAACTCCACTCACTCACTCTGCAGAACAGGGGGAGATCACACAAACTCCACTCACTCACTCTGTAGAACAGGGGGAGATCACACAAACTCCACTCACTCACTCTGTAGAACAGGGGGAGATCACACAAACTCCACTCACTCGCTCTGTAGAACAGGGGGAGATCACACAAACTCCACTCACTCACTCTGTAGAACAGGGGGAGATCACACAAACTCCACTCACTCACTCTGTAGAACAGGGGGAGATCACACAAACTCCACTCACTCACTCTGTAGAACAGGGGGAGATCACACAAACTCCACTCACTCACTCTGTAGAACAGGGGGAGATCACACAAACTCCACTCGTGGCGCTAACCGCGGCACCACCGCTCTCCACACGCGCATGGGTTAGCGTTTCAAAATCGCACTTGAATTAGATTTTTTTTTCGCATCATCGTAGAGCCAGTGGCTGTGTGTGCAAGCAAACAACCCTGCATCAGAGACGGACGGCGTCATTCCACTGAACGCATCGAAAGTCAAGTGAAACCGGTGCCTAAATTTCGATTTGAAGCTTTCGTGACGGCAGGGATTCATCTTGTTGGTTCTTTCGGTAAAGTCACGTAGAAGGGAAATAATACAATAATAATAAAAATAAAACATAATAAATTAATTGAGAATTATTTTAAATAAAACATAATACAATTATTGAGAATTATTTTAAATAAAACGTAATAAAATAATTGAGAATTATTTTAAATAAAACATTATAAAATAATTGAGAATTATTTTAAATAAAACATGATATAATAATTGAGAATTATTTTAAATAAAACATAATAAAAGAATTGAGAAATATTTTAAATAAAACATTATAAAATAATTGAGAATTATTTTAAATAAAACATGATATAATAATTGAGAATTATTTTAAATAAAACATAATACAATTATTGAGAATTATTTTAAATAAAACATAATAAAATAATTGAGAATAATTTTATTATGTTTAATTTTTATTATTTTTTACTTCCCTTCTACGTGACTTTACCGAAAGAACCAAGAAGATGAAACCGGCGCCCTCTGGCGGCCGCATGTTGTTTGTGAACAATAGAAAGACCTCGTTCGAGATTTGAAGTTTTCGTGACGCAAGGATTCATAAAACATTTCACCGACGTGACTTTACCCGAGTAGCAAGACCACGATCAGGCAACCGTGACGAAGATTGCAATGAATTACGGCTGTTATTCACAATAATAAATAACACAGAAGTGGATACTCATACTCTTAGGCTTTTTCGGTAAAGTCACGTAGGTAGAAAATAAAAATAATAGGAGTAAAAAATGCTTTATTTATTTCTATTCTTGCTTCTATTAACTGTATTTTTGTTTTAAGTAAATAAATTATTTATTTCTAGAAATTTATTTTTATTTTAAAAATAAATTCTTTATTTCTATTCTTGCTTCTATTAACTGTATTTTTGTTTTAAATAAATTAATTATTTTCCCTTTTCTTGCTTCTATGAAATTTTCTTTTTTTAAACTAAATAAATTATTTATTTCTATTCTTGCTTCTATTAAATATTTTTAAACTAAAAAAATTAATCATTGCTTTTCTTGCTTCTATTCATTTTATTTTTATTTTAAACTAAATAAATTATTTATTTCTATTCTTACTTCTATTAATAACATTTTAATTTAAAATAAATTTCTTATTTGTTTCTATTATTACTTCTATTAATTTTATTTAAATTTTAAATAAAAAATTATTTATTCTATTCTTATTTCTATTAATTTTATTTTATTTTTTACCTACGTGACTTTACCGAAAAAGCCTAAGAGTATGAATCCTTGCAGTCACGAAAGCTTCAAATCTACACCAGTGGATGTATCATGGCCGATGACGACGATTACATATTCCTAATCATAATGAGAGGGGAGAAAAACACAATTACCCACAATTCATTTAATCAAGATACAATAATAACAACAGCTACCTTTCACCCACTAAGTGGCGGTCACGTCAACACGGCACCTGTGCCAGGCTAGGTGCACCTTGAGGCTACCACGTGAAGTGTCGAACGCCCGCTGGCAGGAGGTCACGGGGCAGACCCAGCAGGTGCCACGGGTCGACTGACTGAGATGACCGAGATGACTGCTGATGCACCACCTGTGTCATCTGCTATGCCGCAATTTCCAAATGATAAGCCACTTTGATGATTGTTTTATTTACCCTTCTATCTGGCAACAAAACTGACACTTTTTTTACAAGGAGTCATGTTTGCATAGACCACAATACCTGCAGTCATAATGCAAACAAAAACATAACTCTGACAATGTATGCACTGTCCTTGAAGTTGATTGCATACATTATCAGAGTTATGTTTTTTGTTTGCATTATGACTGCAGGAGTTGCGGTCTATGCAAACATGACTCCTCGTAAAAAAGGTGTAAGTTTTGTTGCCAGATAGAAGGGTAAAAAACCATTTTTCATATTTTGCTACTGGCAAATGAGGTTCTAATGGTATCAATGCTTTCCCCGAGCTCTCATACTCTGATAGTGCATTGTCTTTGAGTTGTGCGCCTTTTGGCGTCATCTGGTCCAACACCATGTGAGACTAGGCTCTAAGGAAAGCTGTCTCGGGTGTGGACCAATCAACTTCAAGGACAGTGCATACATTATCAGAGTTGTGTTTTTTGTTTGCATTACGACTGCAGGTATTGTGGTCTATGTAAACAATCATCTCTCAATCTCTCAATCATCTCCCAATCTCTCAATCATCTCTCAATCATCTCTCAATCATCTCTTAATCTCTCAATCATCTCCCAATCTCTCAATCAATATCTCAATCATCTCCCAATCTCTCAATCTCTCAATCATCTCTCAATCATCTCTCAATCATCTCTCAATCATCTCTCAATCATCTCCCAATCTCTCATTCATCTCCCAATCTCTCAATCATCTCTCAATCATCTCCCAATCTCTCAATCATCTCCCAATCTCTCAATCATCTCAATCATCTCAATCTCTCAATCATCTCCCAATCTCTCAATCATATCTCAATCATCTCAATCATCTCCCAATCTCTCAATCATCTCTCAATCATCTCAATCATCTCCCAATCTCCTCTCAATCATCTCCCAATCTCCCAATCTCTCAATCATATCTCAATCATCTCAATCATCTCCCAATCTCTCAATCATCTCCCAATCTCCCAATCTCTCAATCATCTCTCAATCTCTCAATCATCTCTCAATCATCTCAATCATCTCTCAATCATCTCTCAATCATCTCTCAATCATCTCAATCTCTCAATCATCTCCCAATCTCTCAATCATCTCCCAATCTCTCAATCATCTCTCAATCATCTCAATCTCTCAATCATCTCCCAATCTCTCAATCATCTCTCAATCATCTCCCAATCATCTCTCAATCATCTCTCAATCTCTCAATCATCTCTCAATCATCTCCCAATCTCTCAATCATCTCTCAATCATCTCCCAATCTCTCAATCATCTCCCAATCTCTCAATCATCTCTCAATCATCTCCCAATCTCTCAATCTCTCAATCATCTCCCAATCTCCCAATCATCTCAATCATCTCCCAATCTCTCAATCATCTCTCAATCATCTCCCAATCTCCCAATCATCTCAATCATCTCCCAATCTCTCAATCATCTCCCAATCTCTCAATCATCTCTCAATCATCTCTCAATCATCTCCTAATCTCTCAATCATCTCTCAATCATCTCCCAATCTCTCAATCTCTCAATCATCTCCCAATCTCTCAATCATCTCCCAATCTCTCAATCATCTCCCAATCTCTCAATCATCTCCCAATCTCTCAATAATCTCCCAACCTCTCAATCATCTCCCAATCTCCCAATCATCTCAATCATCTCCCAATCTCTCAATCATCTCAATCATCTCCCAATCTCTCAATCATCTCCCAATCTCTCAATCATCTCCCAATCTCTCAATCATCTCTCAATCATCTCCCAATCTCTCAATCTCTAAATCATCTCCCAATCTCCCAATCATCTCAATCATCTCCCAATCTCTCAATCATCTCTCAATCATCTCTCAATCATCTCCCAATCTCTCAATCATCTCTCAATCATCTCTCAATCATCTCCCAATCTCTCAATCTCTCAATCATCTCCCAATCTCTCAATCATCTCCCAATCTCTCAATCATCTCCCAATCTCTCAATCATCTCCCAATCTCTCAATAATCTCCCAATCTCTCAATCATCTCCCAATCTCCCAATCATCTCAATCATCTCCCAATCTCTCAATCATCTCAATCATCTCCCAATCTCTCAATCATCTCCCAATCTCTCAATCATCTCCCAATCTCTCAATCATCTCTCAATCATCTCTCAATCATCTCCCAATCTCTCAATCATCTCCCAATCTCTCAATCTCTCAATCTCCCAATCATCTCCCAATCTCTCAATCTCCCAATCATCTCCCAATCTCTCAATCATCTCAATCATCTCTCAATCATCCCTCAATCATCTCTCAATCATCTCCCAATCTCTCAATCTCTCAATCATCTCCCAATCTCCCAATCATCTCAATCATCTCTCAATCATCTCTCAATCTCTCAATCATCTCTCAATCTCTCAATCATCTCTCAATCTCTCAATCATCTCTCAATCTCCCAATCATCTCCCAATCTCTCAATCATCTCCCAATCTCTCAATCATCTCCCAATCTCTCAATCATCTCCCAATCTCTCAATCATCTCCCAATCTCTCAATAATCTCCCAATCTCTCAATAATCTCCCAATCTCTCAATCATCTCCCAATCTCTCAATCATCTCAATCATCTCCCAATCTCTCAATCATCTCCCAATCTCTCAATCATCTCCCAATCTCTCAATCATCTCTCAATCATCTCTCAATCATCTCCCAATCTCTCAATCATCTCCCAATCTCTCAATCATCTCTCAATCATCTCTCAATCTCTCAATCATCTCCCAATCTCTCAATCATCTCCCAATCTCCCAATCTATCGATCTCTCGATCTCTCAATCATCTCTCAATCATCTCTCAATCTCTCAATCATCTCCCAATCTCTCAATCATCTCTCAATCTCTCAATCATCTCCCAATCTCTCAATCATCTCCCAATCTCTCAATCATCTCCCAATCTCTCAATCATCTCTCAATCATCTCAATATCTCAATCATCTCTTAATCTCTCAAACCCACAATCTCTCAATCATCTCTATATCTCTCAATCATCTCCCAATCTCTCATTCATCTCTTAATCTCTCAATCTCTCAATCATCTCTCAATCATCTCAATCATCTCCCAATCACTCAATAATCTCCCAATCATCTCAATCATCATCTCAATCATCTCCCAATCTCCCACTATCTCTCCTGCGACACACGCTCAGGTGTTCGTGATGCGGCGGCTGGACCGCGAGTCCCAGGACCGGTACCGGCTCCAGGCGCGCGCCACGGACTCCGCCACGGGGCGAGCGCTCGCTCCGCCGTCCGACTTCGTGGTGACCGTGCAGGACGTCAACGACAACGAGCCGCGCTTCGCGGGCAAGCAGCCATACTACGGCACCGTGCAGGAGATGTCCAGTCCAGGTACTCACTCACAGTACAGGTACTCACTCACAGTACAGGTACTCACACACAGTACAGGTACTCACTCACAGTACAGGTACTCTCACACAGTACAGGTACTCACAGTCCAGGTACTCAGGCTGTGTACCTAGACTGTGTACCTAGGCTGTGTACCTAGGCTGTGTATCTAGGCTGTGTACCTAGGCTGTGTACCTAGGCTGTGTACCTAGGCTGTGTATCTAGGCTGTGTACCTAGGCTGTGTATCTAGGTTGTGTACCTAGGCTGTGTATCTAGGCTGTGTACCTAGGCTGTGTACCTAGGCTGTGTACCTAGGCTGTGTGTCTAGGCTGTGTATCTGGGCTGTGTATCTAGGCTGTGTATCTAGGCTGTGTACCTAGGCTGTGTACCTAGGCTGTGTACCTAGGCTGTCTACCTAGGCTGTGTCACTAGGCTGTGTACCTAGGCTGTGTACCTAGGCTGTGTACCTAGGCTGTGTATCTAGGCTGTGTACCTAGGCTGTGTACCTAGGCTGTGTACCTAGGCTGTGTATCTAGGCTGTGTACCTAGGCTGTGTACCTAGGCTGTGTCGCTAGGCTGTGTACCTAGGCTGTGTCGCTAGGCTGTGTATCTAGGCTGTCTACCTAGGCTGTGTCGCTAGGCTGTGTACCTAGGCTGTGTATCTAGGCTGTGTACCTAGGCTGTCTACCTAGGCTGTGTCGCTAGGCTGTGTACCTAGGCTGTGTACCTAGGCTGTGTATCTAGGCTGTCTACCTAGGCTGTCACTAGGCTGTGTACCTAGGCTGTGTACCTAGGCTGTGTACCTAGGCTGTGTACCTAGGCTGTGTATCTAGGCTGTGTACCTAGGCTGTGTACCTAGGCTATGTACCTAGGCTGTGTACCTAGGCTGTGTATCTAGGCTGTGTACCTAGGCTGTCTACCTAGGCTGTGTACCTAGGCTGTGTACCTAGGCTGTGTCGCTAGGCTGTGTACCTAGGCTGTAACAGAGTATCAGGACTGTTGGAGTGTTGTATTATAATAAATAAGTTACATCTACAAGTGTCTCCAGAACCCATTACACACGTGTTGTGTGTGTGTGTGCACGGCAGGTACACATTACACACGTGTTGTGTGTGTGTGTGCACGGCAGGAACCCATTACACACGTGTTGTGTGTGTGTGTGCACGGCAGGAACCCATTACACACGTGTTGTGTGTGTGTGTGTGCACGGCAGGAACCCATTACACACGTGTTGTGTGTGTGTGTGTGTGCACGGCAGGAACCCATTACACACGTGTTGTGTGTGTGTGTGCACGGCAGGAACCCATTACACACGTGTTGTGTGTGTGTGTGTGCACGGCAGGAACCCATTACACACGTGTTGTGTGTGTGTGTGTGCACGGTAGGTACACATTACACACGTGTTGTGTGTGTGTGTGCACGGCAGGAACCCATTACACACGTGTTGTGTGTGTGTGTGCACGGCAGGAACCCATTACACACGTGTTGTGTGTGTGTGTGTGCACGGCAGGAACCCATTACACACGTGTTGTGTGTGTGTGTGTGCACGGCAGGAACCCATTACACACGTGTTGTGTGTGTGTGTGCACGGCAGGAACCCATTACACACATGTTGTGTGTGTGTGTGTGCACGGCAGGAACCCATTACACACGTGTTGTGTGTGTGTGTGTGCACGGCAGGAACCCATTACACACGTGTTGTGTGTGTGTGTGTGCACGGCAGGTGCCCATTACACACGTGTTGTGTGTGTGTGTGTGCACGGCAGTAACCCATTACACACGTGTTGTGTGTGTGTGTGTGCACGGCAGGAACCCATTACACACGTGTTGTGTGTGTGTGTGTGTGCACGGCAGGTACACATTACACACGTGTTGTGTGTGTGTGTGCACGGCAGGAACCCATTACACACGTGTTGTGTGTGTGTGTGTGCACGGCAGGAACCCATTACACACGTGTTGTGTGTGTGTGTGTGTGCACGGCAGGTACCCATTACACACGTGTTGTGTGTGTGTGTGCACGGCAGGAACCCATTACACACGTGTTGTGTGTGTGTGTGTGTGCACGGCAGGAACCCATTACACACGTGTTGTATGTGTGTGTGTGTGCACGGCAGGAACCCATTACACACGTGTTGTGTGTGTGTGTGTGTGCACGGCAGGTACCCATTACACACGTGTTGTTGTGTGTGTGTGCACGGCAGGAACCCATTACACACGTGTTGTGTGTGTGTGTGTGTGCACGGCAGGAACCCATTACACACGTGTTGTGTGTGTGTGTGTGCACGGCAGGAACCCATTACACACGTGTTGTGTGTGTGTGTTGCACGGCAGGAACTCATTACACACGTGTTGTGTGTGTGTGTGTGTGCACGGCAGGAACCCATTACACACGTGTTGTGTGTGTGTGTGCACGGCAGGAACCCATTACACACGTGTTGTGTGTGTGTGTGTGTGCACGGCAGGAACCCATTACACACGTGTTGTGTGTGTGTGTGTGTGCACGGCAGGAACCCATTACACACGTGTTGTGTGTGTGGGTGCACGGCAGGAACCCATTACCCACGTGTTGTGTGTGTGTGTGTGCACGGCAGGAACCCATTACACACGTGTTGTGTGTGTGTGTGTGCACGGCAGGACACATTACACACGTGTTGTGTGTGTGTGTGTGCCACGGCAGGAACCCATTACACACGTGTTGTGTGTGTGTGTGCACGGCAGGAACCATTCACACGTGTGTGTTGTGTGTGTGTGCACGGCAGGAACCCATTACACACGTGTTGTGTGTGTGTGTGTGTGCACGGCAGGAACCCACTTACACACGTGTTGTGTGTGTGTGTGCACGGCAGGAACCCATTACACACGTGTTGTGTGTGTGTGTGTGGCACGGCAGGAACCCATACACACGTGTTGGGGTGTTGTGGCACGGCAGGAACCCATTACACACGTGTTGTGTGTGTGTGTGTGCACGGCAGGACCCATTACACACGTGTTGTGTGTGTGTGTGCACGGTAGGTACACATTACACACGTGTTGGTGTGTGTGTGCACGGCAGGAACCCATTACACACGTGTTGTGTGTGTGTGTGCACGGCAGGAACCCATTACACGTGTTGTGTGTGTGTGTGTGTGCACGGCAGGAACCCATTACACAGTGTGTGTGTGTGTGTGTGCACGGCAGGAACCCATTACACACGTGTTGTGTGTGTGTGTGCACGGCAGGAACCCATTACCACATGTTGTGTGTGTGTGTGTGCACGGCAGGAACCCATTACACACGTGTTGTGTGTGTGTGTGCACGGCAGGAACCCATTACACACGTGTTGTGTGTGTGTGTGTGCACGGCAGGAACCCATTACACACGTGTTGTGTGGTGTGTGTGCACGGCAGGAACCATTACACACGTGTTGTGTGTGTGTGTGTGTGCACGGCAGGAACCCATTACACACGTGTTGTATGTGTGTGTGTGCACGGCAGGTACA
>NC_083798.1:8164522-8179834 GCF_015708825.2 Lethenteron reissneri | reverse complement strand
TCCCCCCTCCCTCCCCCCCTCTCCCTCTCCCCCCTCCCCCCCCCTCTCCCTCTGCGGCTGTCTCCCTCCGCCCTCTTGCTCAGCGATCCCCGAGCCAGGAGAAGACCCCAGGGTCACTCGTGCCAAGTATTTCATCCGCGACGAGTTCCTGGTGAGCGTGGGGGGGGCGTGGGAGAGCGTGGGGGAGCGTGGGTGTAGCGTGGGGGGGCGTGGAGGTGCGTGTGAGTGAGCGTGAGTGTGCGTGAGTGAGCGTGAGTGTGCGTGAGGGTGAGTGTGTGTGAGTGAGCGTGAGTGTGCGTGAGTGAGCGTGAGTGTGCGTGAGGGTGCATGTGCGTGAGTGAGCGTGGGGGTGCGTGTGTGTGAGCGTGAGTGTGCGTGTGTGTGAGCGTGCGAGCACGAGGGTGCGAGCACAATGGGAGGACTGATCAATGTCTGTGAGCCCTCTGAGTGAGTGAGGGAATCTCTCTGTGACTTTCTACGCGAGTGAGTTTCTCTCTCTGCCAGTCCCTTTCCTTCACCGCGCGTCTCCCCCCCCACGCGCAGAGAATCAGCACGGCGAGTGGTGACGGCCGCCACTACTGCTACCCCCACTTCACGTGCGCCGTCGACACGGAGAACATCCGTCGCGTCTTCAACGACTGCCGCGACATCATCCAGCGCATGCACCTGCGCCAATACGAGCTCTTGTGACGCGCCCACTCGCCCCCCCACTCGCCCCCCACTCGCCCCCCACTTGCCCCCCCCCCTCGCCCCCCCGTCATCACCGCCGCCACCCAGAGAGAGCAGCCGCAGCCGTCACCTCCCCCCCCCCCCCCGTCTGGCTGTCTGGAAGACCCCCAATCTTGGCCGTACCCCAACCCCCCGACCCCCCGACCCCCTGACCCCCTGACCCCCAGCCAGCCGTGCAACCAACACGATCTTCCCTCCACCGCCACCGCCAGCCCAGCCCGCCGCCGGATATGCCGGGCGGTGGTGACGATGGCGGTGACGACGGCGGCAACTTTGGGCTGTAACCGAGGAGCCGTATTCGGTATCCGCGGTGCGGCGGATGGAGGCGCCCGGCTCCGACTCCGTCGCCGATGTGCCGTGGGGGGGGGGCGGTGAAGAACGCCGCGGCGGTGATCTCCGAGGTGCGGCTCGAAGTTGAACTGTGAGCCGTGGTGCGGGTTGGGGGCACGGTGGGGGTGGTGGCGGTGGTGGTGGCTGGTGGTCCTGGCCGCCAGCGCCAATGGTGGTGATGGCGGTGATGCTGTAGCAACCACAACCACAACGGCGATGACAACCACAACAACGATGACAACCACAACGGCGACAACAACCACAACTACATCCACAACAACGGCTGCTGTTGGTGGCGATGCTGGAGCAACCACAACTACAACGGCGACAACAACCACAACAGCGACAACAACCACAACCGCGACTACATCCACAACAACGGCTGCTGTTGGTGGTGATGCTGTAGCAACCACAACGGCGGCTACAACTACAACCGCGACTACAACTACAACCACAACCACAACGGCGACAACAACCACAACCACGACTACAACAACCGCCGCTGCTGTTGGTCGTGGCACTGGCCGCATTGCCGTGGGCCTACGCCGTTACCACCACCACCACCGCTCATGATGATGATGATGCTGATGATGATGCTGTCGCTACCAACGATCACCGCAACCGCTACCAAAGCATCCTGGGTGGGTTTTCCCCGGGAGGGGTGGGGGAAGGGGCTGTACCTTGACTGACAATGTCTGCGCCCCACCGGCTGTTTGCGCTGCTGGTGGTGGTGGTGGTGGTACGGTGATGACGAGATGGTGGTAACCGCCACCACCACCACCACGACCGTCACCGCCGTTTTGGTTTTGGCGAGGCTGCTTTGCCCATCCTCGATGCTGTGCCAGATGTTGGTGGTGATGGTGACGGTAAAGATTGTGCCAGCTTTAGGTGGTGGTATTGATGATGGGGTGCTGGTGGTGACGACGGTGGTGATGGTGCCGGGCTTGTTGGTGATGATGATGGGTGACGGTGGCGACGACGGTGGTGATGGTACCGGGCTTGGTTTGGCGATGGTGGTGATGTCATCACGGCCACGACCACAACAACCTCCACCGCCGCCGATCGGGATGTGGGTCAACGGGGGCGGTGGTGGTGGTGGGGGGAGTGGTGGGGGGGGTGGTGGCGGCAACAGCTGTGGCATGCCCCCCCCCCACCCCGGCTGCTGATTGGTGGTGGTGATGATGATACTGGAGCAACCAACCACAACAACCAACCACAACTACAACCACGACTACAATCACGACTACAACCACGACCGCAACAACCGCCGCCGTTCTGCTATTGGGGTGGGGTGGGGTGGGTGGGTGGGGGCTTGTTTTTGTTGTTGATTGTTTCTTTTTTTTTTTACACACTACCTTGATCCGGGCGAGGAGTTGGAGGTGGTGGTGGAGGAGGTGGAGGTGGCCCGCTCGCCTGCTGGGTTGTCCACCCGGGGCGGGCGTGCGGGCGAGCGGTTTTTAGCGGCGGCGAGTTTGCCGCTGGCACGGACTTTGGTCGGCGGACGGACGATCCGTCCCGGGTCGCCGCCGCCGCCGCCGCCACCACCGCAAGCGACACCCGTGGGAGACGGAACTGAACTCTTTGCCGTGGAAGTATAAAAAGTTTGGGTGGGTAGGGGCTGGGTGGGTCACGGTTAGTAATCAACCACCACCACCACCACTACCGGCACCGCGGCAAGCAAGAATAATAAACGTTAACAGTATAATGGTGATGATGGCGGCGGTGGTGGTGGTGGTGGTGGCGATGATGAATGATGATGGTGGTGGTGGTGATGATGGTGATATTGGATAAGTTAAGGTGTTTAGCTACAGATGCTGTATTTTGTATGCTTGCTGTACAGTGTGGCAGAGTGGCGTTCTCAGCCATTGCCTCGGTCTCACGCGCGCGCGTACACACACGCACACACGTACGCACACACACACGTGCACACATGCACACATGCATGGACACGTACACACGCGCACACACACACGCACACACGTACACACATACATGGGCGCACACGCGCACACATGCATGGACACGCACACATGCATACCCATGTGCATACACGCACACACGTACACACATGCATGGACACGCACACATGGACACGCACACATGCATTGACACGCACGTCTACATGCACACATGCATGTACACGCACACATGCATGTACACGCACACATGCACACACACGCACACGCACATACACACGCATACCCATGTGCGGACACGCACACCTACACATGCGTGCACACGCACACACGCACAGTGCCCACCCCGCTTAAACTCATTGGCTGGTGGCACAACCACTCTGCGTCTCAATCGCTGCGTCGCTCCCTGTGTTACTCCCTGCGTCGCTTTCCCTCCATAAAATGTCTCCCTCCGTTCCTCCCCTCTCCTCCTCCCTCCCTCCCTCCCCGCTCCTCCCAGCACCGACCACTTACACAAGTCGCCCTCCACTGGCCCTCTTTCAACGCTTTCCCATTGCACGGCCGAACCGCATTGGAGCCGAGTCGGGCCAAGCGCGGCTCATGGGAGCCGGCGAGTGTTTGTTTTTCGACTGCACAAGGCGGAGTCGCGCCAACGAAGGCGTCATTAGCTCTCGGCCCTGGCCCCGCTTGACCCCCTCGACCCTATCTGTACCCAGACCCAGACATCGTCTTGTGCAAGCAGCAGCAGTAGCAGAGAATCGGCCACGGTTCGGTTCTAGCTCGGCTCGGCACGGCAAACAGCCCCTGTGGAAAAACACCAATGCGTACCGTGCCAGGGTCCCCATGAACTGGCTCGGTTCTGATGTCAGTGGAAAAACGCCACCCATACCATGCCAGGGCCCCCATGAACTGGCTCGGTTCTGATGTGTTCAGTGGAAAAACACCCATCCATACCATGCCAGGGCCCCCATGAACTGGCTCGGTTCTGATGTGTTCAGTGGAAAAACTCCACCCATACCATGCCAGGGTCCCCATGAACTGGCTCGGTTCTGATGTGTTCAGTGGAAAAACGCCACCCGTACCATGCCAGGGTCCCCATGAACTGGCTCGGTTCTGATGTGTTCAGTGGAAAAACACCCATCCATACCATGCCAGGGCCCCCATGAACTGGCTCGGTTCTGATGTGTTCAGTGGAAAAACGCCACCCATACCATGCCAGGGTCCCCATGAACTGGCTCGGTTCTGATGTGTTCAGTGGAAAAGCACCACCCATACCATGCCAGGGCCCCCATGAACTGGCTTGGTTCTGATGTGTTCAGTGGAAAAACACCACCCATACCATGCCAGGGTCCCCATGAACTGGCTCGGTTCTGATGTGTTCAGTGGAAAAACCCCCACCCGTTCCATGCCAGGGTCCCCATGAACTGGCTCGGTTCTGATGTGTTCAGTGGAAAAACACCACCCATACCATGCCAGGGCCCCCATGAACTGGCTCGGTTCTGATGTGTTCAGTGGAAAAACACCCATCCATACCATGCCAGGGTCCCCATGAACTGGCTCGGTTCTGATGTGTTCAGTGGAAAAACACCCATCCATACCATGCCAGGGCCCCCATGAACTGGCTCGGTTCTGATGTGTTCAGTGGAAAAACACCACCCATACCATGCCAGGGTCCCCATGAACTGGCTCGGTTCTGATGTGTTCAGTGGAAAAACCCCCACCCGTTCCATGCCAGGGTCCCCATGAACTGGCTCGGTTCTGATGTGTTCAGTGGAAAAACACCACCCATACCATGCCAGGGCCCCCATGAACTGGCTCGGTTCTGATGTGTTCAGTGGAAAAACACCCATCCATACCATGCCAGGGTCCCCATGAACTGGCTCGGTTCTGATGTGTTCAGTGGAAAAACACCCACCCATATGCCAGGGCTCCCATGAACTGGCTCAGTTCTGATGTCAGTGGAAAAACACGACCCATACCATGCCACGTCTCCCATGAACTGGCTCGGTTCTGATGTGTTCAGTGGAAAAACACCCACCCATACCATGCTAGGGTGCCCATGAACTGGCTCGGTTCAGAGGTGTTCAGTGAAAAAACCACCTGTACCGTGCCAGGAACCCCATGAACTGCCTTGGCTCGAATGCAGCCATTGGAAAAACACCACCCATGCCAAGGCCTCCATGAACTGGCTCTGCTCGGATGTGGCAGTGGAAAAGGGGCACTACCTTCCCGATCCACCGGCTACTGCCATCCATGCTGAGATCTCTCGTGTCAGTAGCTCTTGAGTGTCAGTATCGGAGTACCAGTGTGTGTGTAATTGTATTGGTGAGTTTGCCGTTTCAGGTGTGCGTGTAACCGCTTCATTTCTAAGATGCACCTGCTATTCATGTCCGGCGGTGGGTGTCTATCAAGGACCCCATTCACATCCACAGTAGCCTCTGGTCTCGTCTGATTAAACTTGCAAACGATAATTTCGCTTGCAGATGGGGTTTGCATCGCTCCCCCTCCTGATGCCGAGGGGAAATGCGTGAGGTTTATGACTGGCACGTACAGCTGCAATAGCTGCTTGAGGTACCCAGTTCAAACCTCCCCCAAAGACCCTGGCTGACAGCCGAAGGTGTTACAGCTTGCTGGGAAAAAAGCAACTGGCCCACTCGCCATCTACAGCATCCCACAGCGGTGAATGAGGAGGCTTGCTGCAGCCTTCGCTTGGAGGTTCGGAGAGCTGTGGAGCGCTGCAGTGAGCGGTGGTGGTCGCAAGTTTCTGAGGTGATGGAATCCTCACAAATCACTTCTTCCATTCAAATTGTAACTTTCAGCACCACACCTATCACCGTCCTTTGGGGGCAAGAAAGTTAATCCGATCTCCGGCCCCCAGGAACCATGTTTGCAGAATTGCAGAGCATTTCTGAGAGCTTGGGGGAAGTGATCCTCTTGGCCCAGAATATGTCATGGGGCAGGTGGGGATGACCAGCTGAAACGGCAGTGCCTCAAATGTTGGAAGAAGGAACCCCGTTAAGTGACTGGCCAAACTGACGTCTGTTGAAGTACAGAAGGAGGTCCAGGGTCTTGAGACCAGGGACTGCGCTGGGCAGAGATGATCTCCCAAGTGAACTTGAAGGAGGGTGGTGTTTGTGAGAAGACTACCTTACATGACAATACAGTGGACCAATCGGCAGGCTTTGCAGGATTGGAAGGATGCCCTGGTGGCTCCCCTCTTTAGTAAGGGGGACGACACAGATGAACAACCAGAGGGGAATTTTCCTCCGTTGTGTGCCAAAAATGTCTACAAGATCGCCTTGCAAGGCACGCTGAGGAGAGGCTTGTGGAGCCTCAATGTGGTTTCAGGCCAGGGCAGTCCTGCACAGACGCCATATTTTCTGTACGTCTGTTACGGCAGATGTGTAGGGAATTCCAAAGGGACCGACATCTCTGCTATATTGACCTGGTCAAGGCCTATGATATCGTCTATAGGACTCTGGGTGGTTCTTAATGCTTTCGGAGTTCCTGATTCTGCTCACAAACATTAAGGTGCTTCATGAAGGTTGGCAGGCCCGTGTAAAGCTACCTGGCCAGGAGTCGGAGCCATTCCCTGTTCACCTTGGGGTGCGACAGGGATGTCCTCTGGCATGTACATTATTTGACATCTATTTCGACCGTGTAGTTTGTGAAGTTTTCCATCGCTGTACCAGAGGAATTTCCATCTGGTACAGATACAAACTGAGGCTGATCGATGCCCGGGTGTGGTTGAGGGATGGCTCCCTATTGGTCAACCACGTTCTATATGCTGATATGGCGATTCCTGTTCACTCGGATAAGAGTTTGAGGCGCTGCTGCTTGACCTGGAGCATGCTACAAAGGTGAGGCCTTACCATGGGCCTCTCCAAAGCTAAGTGCTTGCCTGGGGATTGTGTGTCGTCAAACTCGCCACCCCCTCAACTCCCCATTGGCGAGGCAGTTGTGGAGAGATTTGAGACGTTTTCGTGCCAGAGCAGTGTGCTTCTGACCGGCTCCAGTTTGACAGAAGAGGTCTCCAAATCGGTTGAGCGACATTAGCTTGCCATAGCTTGTGTAATGCTGAATAAGCTTCCTGGTCTGTTGATCCACACAAAGCTTCGGGTGTTATGAAATGTTGACTCCACTCACGGGACATCTACGCCGGTTAGAAACCTTCAGGCTTGCCTGCCTGCGACCCATCCTGGGTTTGCGCTGGATTTTGTGAGGAGTTCACAAATCCTTGAAAGATTGGACACCGTACCATTGGTGAGCTCCTCTGGCAGGCGAATCTGCTTTGGCTGGGTCATATAGCCCTCATGCCCAGTCACCACATCTCAAACAGCTTTTGTTCGGCCGGATGCAGATGTCTGAACAGTCGTGGCACGGGCTAGAAAAGAGATGGAATGATGTGGTCCGAGAGTGGAGGGAGCTGAGTGGACTTGCCGATGACTGGTACCAGCGGTGTCAAGATCGGCCTCTGTGGAGGAGGCTCGTGAAGGACGCTACTGGGCGGTTGGAGGCAGTCGCCCTCCAACAACAACGGAGGGCGGAAGAGCGACGCTCACAACAACGAGCGGAGCGTCGGGCGGATTAAACACCGCAAGTTGGCACAGTAGGGGGCCCAGGTGGTGCATCTGCCAGTCATCTCAGTCGGTCAACCCATGGCATCTGGGTCTAACCCTCTAGACCCCCCCCTGCATCGTGAGAGACACCTGTGCCTTGGCAATGGCTGTACCCTATCGAGACGAGCGATTCGGAGCTCCGAGTTGGTTGGGTGGTGATTGTGCATGGCTGGTCCCAGTCACATCTGTCCTCCCCTCTCACCCCTTCCTCCTCCCTCCTCCCTCCCCTATCCCGCGTTGGCGAAATGTTAACTACCTTGCCTAGTTTTTTACCCTTCTATCTGGCAACAAACCTGACACCTTTTTTACAAGGAGTCATGTTTGCATAGACCACAATACCTGCGGTCATAATGCAAACAAAAAACATAACTCTCATCTGGTCCAACACCATGTGAGACTAGGCTCTAAGGAAAGCTGTCTCGGGTGTGGACCAATCAACTTCAAGGACAGTGCATACATCATCAGAGTTGTGTTTATTGTTTGCATTCCGACTGCAGGTATTGTGGTCTATGCAAACATGACTCCTTGTAAAAAAAAGGTGTCAGTTTTGTTGCCAGATAGAAGGGTAAAAAAACCAATTATCATACCTCGCCTGGTACACAGGAGGCTCGCGGGTTTGACCCCGACCCTGACGCCTGCTGCTGTATATTTGGAGTTTGAGATTTTTTCTCCCCGTGGTGGTCACGTGGCTTTGTCTCGCGGGTCATCGGTCACCCCCACGATCTGAAACGCACTACACATGTCCACGCGATGAGCCACTTCGTTGGGCTATCACTTGTGGCCAGGTAGCAGCAGCTCAATGGGCCTTACCTTGTAAATTAAAAAAATAGGTTCATTTTTTAGTCGATCCCCCCCCACCCATCCCCCCCTATTTCCCGGCCACGTTGAAAGCGCGCGGGGTGGGTGCGCTGAGAGGCAAATTCATCCACAGTACACAGACACAGGTCCCCCGTGTCGCCTCGAGCAGACCGCTGGGCCAAGTGCTGGTGGCGAGCCGCAGAATTACCTTAGTGTCACGCGCGCGTGCGTGCACACACAGCGGCGATTGTTGCACAAAAATGAGTTCAACGTACGCGCGCGTTTACACCCGCACATGTGAGCATGTGCGGGCACATTTACACACACGCACATGTACACACACACACACATGTACATGTACACACACGTACATGTACACACACATTTACACACACGCACATGTACACACACGCACATGTACACACACACACACATGTACATGTACACACACGTACATGTACACACACATTTACACACACGCACATGTACACACACGCACATGTACACACACACACATGTACATGTACACACACGCACATGTACACACACATGTACATACACCCATGTACACACACATGTATACACACATGTACACACACCCATGTACACACACATGTATACACACATGTACACACACGTACACACACACACGTACACACACGTACACACACACATGTACACACACGTACACACACACGTACACACACACGTATACACACGTACATGTACACACACGTGTACACACACACATGTACACACACCCATGTACACACACGCACACGTACACACACAAACGTACATGTACACACACATGTACACACACACGTACACACACGTACACACACACGTACACACACATACACATGTACACACGCACACACGTACACACACACACGTATACACACACGTACACACACACACGTACACACACACGTACACACACGTACACAAATGTACACACACGTACACACACGTACACACACGTACACACACGCACACACACGTACACACACACACGTACACACGTACACACACACGCACGTACACACACGTACACACACATACACACGTACACACACACACGTATACACACAAACGTACATGTACACACACGTACATGTACACGTATACACACACGTACACACACATACACATGTACACACGCACACACGTACACACACACGTACACACGTACACACACGTACACACACACACGTACACACACACGTACACACGTACACACACACACACGTACACACACACACGTACACACACGCACACACGTACACACACGTACACACACACACACACGTACACATACACACGTACACACACACGTACACACACACGTACACACACGTACACACACACACACGTACACACACACACGTACACACACACGTACACGCGCGTACACACACACACGTACACATACAGACGTACACACACACACGTACACACACACACGTACGTACACACACACGTACACGCACATGTACACACACACACGTACACACACACACGTACACACACACGTACACATGTACACACACGCACACGTACACACACACACACACGTACACACACACACGTACACACACACGTACACGCGCGGGATATGCGTTGCCGAGTCTGTTCCGTACCGGCTGTTGGGAGGCTCTCGGCTTGCCCACCGGGACCCCCCCCCCCCCCCCCAGTGTTGTATTGAGAGTTGTGGGGGCAGTGGGGGGGGGTATTGAGTGGGAGCCCTGACCCAGTTCAAGGTGGGTGGGGGGGGGGCTCTCTCATTGCCACCACCACCATCGCCCCCCACCGCCGCTGCTGCTGCTGCTGCTCATGTATTTCTATTTTGGGGGGGGGGGGGGTGGGTCAAGGCGTGGGGGGACAGTTTTTTGTTGCCAATTTTAGGGGGTCTGCACCCCCCTCCCCCGCTGCAGTGTTGACGACGCGATGCCTCAGTGTTGCCTGTCCCCCCCTCACCCCCACGTAGCCTCCTGGGCCCCCCACCCCGCCTCCCAAGACGCCAAACCCCTCCGTGCCATGTGTGAACCACGTGCGAACCACGTGTGTGAACCACGTGTGTGAACCACGTGTGAACCACGTGTGTGAACCACGTGTGAATCACGTGCGAACCACGTGCGAACCACGTGTGTGAACCACGTGTGTGAACCACGTGTGTGAACCACGTGTGTGAACCACGTGTGTGAATCACGTGTGTGAACCACGTGTGAACCACGTGCGAACCACGTGCGAACCACGTGCGAACCACGTGTGTGAACCACGTGTGTGAATCACGTGTGTGAATCACGTGTGAACCACGTGTGTGAACCACGTGTGAACCACGTGCGAACCACGTGCGAACCACGTGCGAACCACGTGTGTGAACCACGTGTGTGAACCACGTGTGTGAATCACGTGTGAACCACGTGTGTGAACCACGTGTGAACCACGTGCGAACCACGTGCGAACCACGTGCGAGCCACGTGTGAATCACGTGCGAATCACGTGCGAGCCACGTGCGAACCACGTGCGAACCTACGTGTTCGACAATTCCCAGGACGACAAACGGAGAGAGAGAGAGAGAAAGATGCCGGGTCAGCTGATCGGTCCAGTCCTGGTCTTACCCCCTGGTCCAGGCCTGGTCTGGTTCTATCCTGGTGCAGTCCTGGTCCAGTCCTGGTTTTAGCCTGGTCTTGTTCTGGTCCAGTTCTGGTCGAGTTCTGATCCAGTTCTGGACTTATCCTGGTCCAGTCCTGGTGCAGTCCTGATCCAGTCCTGGACTTATCATGGTCCAGTCCTGGACTTATCCTGGTCCAGTCCTGGTCTAGTCCTGATCCAGTCCTGGTCCAGTCCTGGACTTATCCTGGTCCAGTCCTGGTCCAATCCTGGTCCAGTCCTGATCCAGTTCTGGTCCAGTCCTGGACTTATCCTGGTCCAGTCCTGGACTTATCCTGGTCCATTTCTGGTCGAGTCCTGATCCAGTCCTGGTCCAGTCCTGGACTTATCCTGGTCCAGTCCTGATCCAGTTCTGGTCCAGTCCTGGACTTATCCTGGTCCAGTCCTGGTCCAGTCCTGGTCCAGTCCTGGTCCAGTCCTGAACTTATCCTGGTCCAGCCCTGCTCCTATCCTGTTGGTGCCATGGTCCTCTCCTGATCCGGTCCTGATCCAGTCCTGATCCAGTCCTGGGCCTCTCCTGGCTCCGGCTCTGGTGGACCCCCCAGTTCGCATTGTTCAGGAAGCGGCCGTCCGTTTGTTCGTTGTATTATACGCGCGGAGAGTAAGAGAGGTGATGACGATGATGATGATGCTGAGAGAGCTGAGAAAAAGACAAAGGTCCCCTGTATAGCCTTCTAACAGACTGCTTGTGTTGGAGGGGGTGGTGGGAGGGCAAGTGCCGAGGCGCACACAGACACAGCAGCAGCAGCGTCTTTTCAGAACTGTACAGAAGATGGGTGATGTGGACGCCCGTGTTGAAAGCTGCGTTGCTGCCCAAGATGTCCGTGCCCCCCACCCCCTACAGCCCCCCCCCCACTCCTCCTCCCCCCCACCCCGCCTCGGTGTGTACGGTGGATGCGTGCTGTACATTTGTTAGAGGGTTGGAATGGGTGGCTAATTCGGATTCGTTACCACACACAGGATTCTTAAACACGGGCTGAGTTTATGGGTGGGTGGGTGGGTAAGTGGGTGGGTGGGTGGGTGGATGGATGGCTGGGTGGTTAGGTGGGTAAGTAGGTGGGTAAGTAGGTAGGTGGGTGGATGGATGGGTGGGTAGGTGGTTGGGTGGGTGGGTTGATGGATGGGTAGGTGGATGGATGGGTAGGTGGGTAAATAGATGGGTAAGTAGGTAGGTGGGTGGATGGATGGGTGGGTAGGTGGGTAAGTAGGTGGGTAAGTAGGTAGGTGGGTGGATGGATGGGTGGGTAGGTGGGTGGGTGGCTAAGTGGGTGGGTGGGTTGATGGATGGGTAGGTGGATGGATGGGTAGGTGGGTAAATAGATGGGTAAGTAGGTAGGTGGGTGGATGGATGGGTGGGTAGGTGGTTGGGTGGGTGGGTTGATGGATGGGTAGGTGGATGGATGGGTAGGTGGGTAAATAGATGGGTAAGTAGGTAGGTGGGTGGATGGATGGGTGGGTAGGTGGTTGGGTGGGTGGGTTGATGGATGGGTAGGTGGATGGATGGGTAGGTGGGTGGATGGATGGGTGGGTAGGTGGTTGGGTGGGTGGGTGGGTTGATGGATGGGTAGGTGGATGGGTGGGGGGGTGGGTAGGTTGATGGGTGGGGGGGTGGGTAGGTGGATGGGTGGGGGGGTGGGTAGGTGGATGGTTGCAGGGGTAGGTGAATGGGTGGATGGGTGACTCCGTGGTTGTAATGTGAACCCATGAGGAGTCTTGAGTGGAGTGGAGGGAGGGGGCGATGGATGCAGGAGCCTCCCGATGGAGTCTCGTGCTGGGAGCGGGCCCCGCTTCGAGGTGGAGAGATGAGAGGGGGGAGCGGCGGTCATTGTCCCAGTCGGCACGCAGACCATGAGTGACCACTCGCCAGAATTAACCTGAAGGGCACGTTGCCCTCGAACCCAACCACCCATCCCACCCATCCACCGATCCCTCCTATCCACCCACGAACCCAGCCACCCATCCCACCCATCCCACCCATCCCTCCTATCCAGCCACGAACCCAGCCACCCATCCCACCCATCCCACCCATCCCACCCATCCCTCCTATCCCTCCTATCCACCCACGAACTCAGCCACCCATCCGGCCACCACCACCAGGAAGGAAATAAGAAAACAAACAGGACAACCCAAGGTTCATTATAATTATTCTTGTCCGTTACGTTAATTTATGCAAAATTTGTGCAACCGTTGATTGAGCCCGGGGGGTGGGGGGTGGGGTGGGGGTGCGAGTGGGGGGGGGGTAGGTGGGTGGGGTGGGGGGGTTTGAGGAGTATTTGGAGGGCACATTTGTAGCAATAAGTATGTCTGTCATTGTCGTGGATGCGGCAGGGCGGACTGCTCTCCCTGGCTGGGTTTTTACTCGTGTCCTTGTGTCTGTGACTTGTCCACCACGTTCCACACTTTGTATAATTGCTGACGAGGAGAATTATATTATATCAAACCCGCTGCCTTGTCTCGCCCGCTCCCGACTCTGTTATGTGTGTGTGTGTACGGGCTCGGCAAGTAATGGGAGAGAGTGGAGAGTTTTTACTGGTAGGAACCTCCTGGTTACACCAGCTCACAGGGGATTATTGTGTCCGTCGTGCAGGGAGGGGCTGGGTGGGGAGGGAGGGGCTGGATGGGGAGGGGAGGGTGGGGAGGGGCTGGGTGGGGGGTGGGAGGGGAGGGGCTGGGTGGGGAGGGGCTGGGTGGGGAGGGGAGGGTGGGGAGGGGCTGGATGGGGAGGGGAGGGTGGGGCTGGATGGGGAGGGGAGGGTGGGGAGGGGCTGGGTGGGGGGTGGGTGGGGAGGGGCTGGGTGGGGTGGGGCTGGGTGGGGGAGGGCTGGTCACCCCGTGGTGCCCTTATAAAACTCAACGTTTCACCTACTCACGCCGGCTTGTGCCCGCCCTCACAGTCGGGCATATTTGCGGAATACACCACGCCCTGGCCGTTGACCCTGCAGGCCATTGACCGAGCAACCAACGTTCCTACCAGCTCCCTCCGCAGCAGGAATGTGTTTTTAGATGTGATATTCAATCAATTGTCTGTCCAGATACAGAGTCGATCTCATCCGTTCCTCCATTAAAGGAGTGAAGACAGCAGTTGATTACAATGTGGTCGATGCCTTGGGATTGGTGGCCGCAGTATTATTTAGTTTTTTTTCCGTAAAGTCACGTGGGTAAAACATTAAAATAAATTAAATCACGACGTTTCGGGCGCAACACAAGCATCCTTCTTCAGGTAGGGGACAACTTAGCGAAAGCACAACCGCTCAAGTGTGTCTATTTCAAATGTAGAATGAATGCTCTCTACGGGGAGGATTTTCACTTATCAGAGTTTTTAACAGACAACGAGACAAGAAGTCAATAGTCTTCACCTGAAGAAGGATGCTTGTGTTGCGCCCGAAACGTCGTGATATAATTTATTTTAATTTTTTACCTACGTGACTTTACCGAAAAAACTAAAAAGTATGAATCCTTGCAGTCACTAAAACTTCGAATCCATACGGACCAGCTTTGTTGGTATCTCTGAGAGTTCCCTAGTCAGGCGTTCGTAAGCAGAGGAGTCCCCGCTGTATACAGCATCCAACTTTATTAAAAGTTTTCTTTATTGACACCGCGAGGGTTGATTTTGCGTAAGGCGCATGAGCCCTTAGCAGTGGTGGTGCAGGAGAAAGATGACGCCAGTCGGCACACAGATGCCACAACCCCAAAGAGAATGTAAAACAAAACAAGCCGTAACGCTGAGTGAATATGACAAAATAGTAATATCATGAGACCTCCTTTGCCAGTAGCAAAATATAATAATAGTTTTTTACCTTTTTATCTGCCACAAAACTGACACCTTAATAGGCGCACTTTTGCCCCTTTTGGCGTCGTCTGATCGAACACCATATGAGACTGGGCTATAAATAAGTATAACCCGTAAAAACAAAGTTTTTCACTATAAATCCTTTATATGCGTGGCGGCTAGAGTCCTCTCGTCCTCTGGCTTGAGATGGCTGCCACCTATGGGTCAGATGATTGCATTGCACCATTAAGCAATTGGTAATTAAATATAATATTTTTGTCCTAAAAAGTGTTAAATTTTTGAAAAAAATGTTCACGAACATTAATTGTCACGCACAACGAGTCTGTGTGGAAAATGTCAGCTCGATTGGATCACGGGAAGTGGGTTAAAAAACGACCGAAAGATTTGCACGGTCCTAAGCAAGCAAGCGAACTTAATATAAAGGATTTAAAAAGCTGTCTCTGGTGTGGACCAA
>NC_083798.1:8139711-8164022 GCF_015708825.2 Lethenteron reissneri | reverse complement strand
GGGAATCACACAAACTCCACTCTGTAGTAGAACAGGGGGAGATCACACAACTCCACTCCACTCTGTAGGACAGGGGGAGATCACACAAACTCCACTCGGTAGAACAGGGGGAGATCACACAAACTCCACTCTGTAGAACAGGGGGAGATCACACAAACTCCACTCTGTAGGACAGGGGGAGATCACACAAACTCCACTCTGTAGAACAGGGGGAGAACACACAAACTCCACTCACTCACTCTGTAGGACAGGGGGAGATCACACAAACTCCACTCGTAGAACAGGGGGAGATCACACAAACTCCACTCTGTAGACAGGGGGAGATCACACAAACTCCACTCTGTAGGAACAGGGGGAGATCACACAAACTCCACTCTGTAGAACAGGGGGAGATCACACAACTCCACTTCTGTAGAAACAGGGTGAGATCACACAACTCACTCACTGCACTGTAGGACAGGGGAGATCACACAAACCTCCACTCGTAGAACAGGGGGAGAGCACACAAACTCCACTCTGTAGAACAGGGGGAGATCACACAAACTCCACTCTGTAGAACAGGGGGAGATCACACAACTCCACTCGTAGAACAGGGGGAGATCACACAAACTCCACTCTGTAGAACAGGGGGAGATCACACAAACTCCACTCTGTAAAACAGGGGGAGATCACACAAACTCCACTCACTCACTCTGTAGGACAGGGGGAGATCACACAAACTCCACTCGGTAGAACAGGGGGAGATCACACAAACTCCACTCTGTAGAACAGGGGGAGATCACACAAACTCCACTCTGTAGGACAGGGGGAGATCACACAAACTCCACTCGGTAGAACAGGGGGAGATCACACAAACTCCACTCTGTAGAACAGGGGGAGAACACACAAACTCCACTCACTCACTCTGTAGGACAGGGGGAGATCACACAAACTCCACTCTGTAGAACAGGGTGGAGATCACACAAACTCCACTCTGTAGAACAGGGGGAGATCACACAAACTCCACTCTGTAGAACAGGGGGAGATCACACAAACTCCACTCTGTAGAACAGGGGGAGAACACACAAACTCCACTCTGTAGAACAGGGGGAGAACACACAAACTCCACTCTGTAGAACAGGGGGAGATCACACAAACTCCACTCTGTAGAACAGGGGGAGAACACACAAACTCCACTCTGTAGAACAGGGGGAGAACACACAAACTCCACTCACTCACTCTGTAGGACAGGGGGAGATCACACAAACTCCACTCTGTAGAACAGGGGGAGATCACACAAATTCCACTCACTCTGTAGAACAGGGGAAGAACACACAAACTCCACTCACTCACTCTGTAGGACAGGGGGAGATCACACAAACTCCACTCTGTAGAACAGGGGGAGATCACACAAACTCCACTCACTCTGTAGAACAGGGGAAGAACACACAAACTCCACTCACTCTCAACTGAGTGCCGATGTGTGCGTGCATCACATGTGTGCCTCACATGTGTGTGTCACGCGTGTGTCCGCGCCTGCAGCCAAGCGCACGGGCAAGCAAGTGTTCGCCAGTGTGAACCTGCCGGGGCTCGACGCGGCCTCGCTGGCGCTGCTGGAGCAGCAGCTGCGGCACGAGATGGAGGAGAGGCCTGACAGGTTTTGACGTGGCCGTCGATGCCGAACTGATGATAGCAGCTCCCGGCGGCTCCCTAATATCGGAAGGAAGAGCGTTCCAGACGGCCGCAGGAGCGCGTCTGAAAGCGCCGCGCGACGCGGCGATCACCGTCTCTGTTTGATGTCCAGCCAAGAGCCGCCTCCGCCACTGCGAGGATGACAGCAGTTGACGCGACGGCGAGAAAAACCAACGTCACGCGAACTCCGCTCACCACACAGAGACCCATAGACTCACCACACAGAGACTCGTAGACTCACCACACAGAGACCCATAGACTCACACAGAGACCCATAGACTCGCCACACAGAGACCCATAGACTCACCACACAGAGACCCATAGACTCACCACACAGAGACCCATAGACTCATCACACAGAGACCCATAGACTCGCAGAGACCCATAGACTCACCACGCAGAGACCCATAGACTCACCACGCAGAGACCCATAGACTCATCACACAGAGACCCATAGACTCATCACACAGAGACGCATAGACTCACCACACAGAGACCCATAGACTCATCACACAGAGACCCATAGACTCATCACACAGAGACCCATAGACTCACCACACAGAGACCCATAGACTCACTACACAGAGACCCATAGACTCACCACACAGAGACCCATAGGCTCATCACACATGCGTGGAGTTAGTGTGTTCTCCCTCCACTGTTCTACAGAGTGAGTGAGTGGAGTTTGTGTGATCTCCCCCTGTTCTACAGAGTGAGTGGAGTTTGTGTGATCTCCCCCTGTTCTACAGAGAGAGTGAGTGGAGTTTGTGTGATCTCCCCCTGTTCTACAGAGTGAGTGAGTGGAGTTTGTGTGATCTCCCCCTGTTCTACAGAGTGAGTGGAGTTTGTGTGATCTCCCCCTGTTCTACAGAGTGAGTGAGTGGAGTTTGTGTGATCTCCCCCTGTTCTACAGAGTGAGTGGAGTTTGTATGATCTCCCCCTGTTTTACAGAGTGAGTGGAGTTTGTGTGATCTCCCCCTGTTTTACAGAGTGAGTGGAGTTTGTGTGATCTCCCCCTGTTCTACAGAGTGAGTGAGTGGAGTTTGTGTGATCTCCCCCTGTTCTACAGAGTGAGTGAGTGGAGTTTGTGTGATCTCCCCCTGTTCTACAAAGTGAGTGAGTGGAGTTTGTGTGATCTCCCTCTGTTCTACAGATTGAGTGGAGTTTGTATGATCTCCCCCTGTTCTACAGAGTGAGTGAGTGGAGTTTGTGTGATCTCCACCTGTTCTACAGAGTGAGTGAGTGGAGTTTGTATGATCTCCCCCTGTTCTACAGAGTGAGTGAGTGGAGTTTGTGTGATCTCCCCCTGTTCTACAGAGTGAGTGAGTGGAGTTTGTGTGATCTCCCCCTGTTCTACAAAGTGAGTGAGTGGAGTTTGTGTGATCTCCCCCTGTTCTACAGAGTGAGTGAGTGTAGTGTGTGTGATCTCCCCCTGTTCTACAGAGTGAGTGAGTGGTGTTTGTGTGATCTCCACCTGTTCTACAGAGTGAGTGAGTGGAGTTTGTGTGATCTCCCCCTGTTCTACAGAGTGAGTGAGTGAGTGGAGTTTGTGTGATCTCCCCCTGTTCTACAGAGTAAGTGAGTGGAGTTTGTGTGATCTCCCCCTGTTCTACAGAGTGAGTGAGTGGAGTTTGTGTGATCTCCCCCTGTTCTACAAAGTGAGTGAGTGGAGTTTGTGTGATCTCCCCCTGTTCTACAGAGTGAGTGAGTGTAGTGTGTGTGATCTCCCCCTGTTCTACAGAGTGAGTGAGTGGTGTTTGTGTGATCTCCACCTGTTCTACAGAGTGAGTGAGTGGAGTTTGTGTGATCTCCCCCTGTTCTACAGAGTGAGTGAGTGAGTGGAGTTTGTGTGATCTCCCCCTGTTCTACAGAGTAAGTGAGTGGAGTTTGTGTGATCTCCCCCTCCCCCCCATTCTGCATCGGTTCCCCTATGGGTTTTCCGTTTTCCTCCTATAGTAAAAAAAACCCTTAACACGGCATCAACCGGAATATGGCCTCTGCTATACCGTTTGGCGGGGTGACGATTTTTATGTTTCGCGCCGTACAGAGCCAGCCGCGGTGATGGAACTTGCACCGCAGCGCAAGAGCTCCAGCCGAAGGAAGCCTCGTTCATACCGGTCATCGTGTGTGTGTGTCTCAGCCACCCACGGTGATAACATCGACGAATGAAACTAAACAAATTGGCAAGAAAAAAAGAACAAAAGTTGTCGGCTCGTGAATGAAATCGCATCACCCGGAGTTCTATTGAGATTGGCGAGGGCGTGTGCGGTGGGGGTGGGGGAGGGCAGTGGTGAAACGCTCTTACCTTTGTTTACGATAACATGTAATCTACATACATACTAAAACAATAACACTGGTCAACACACTTTTTCTGGCATAAGCTATTCCAACGGTTTTAAGGTAATTTTGGGGTGCTGATTCCAAATCAGGTTTTTGTCTATCATATCAGGTTTTTGAGATAACAAATATTGCATTTTCAATAAAAACTGCGGAAGAAAAATATTAAATAAATGTGGATATCTACATAAAATTATATTATAAACACACTATCCTAAAAATACAGTGCCGTGTTTTAACACTAAAGCAGTCACTGACTCGCAACAACTTGCAATCATAAGTGACAGAGTTAATTTCGTGTAAAATCAATGAAAATGGGGTATGCCGATAGCATAAAAATGAGATGTGATAGAGCAAATCTGAGGTCAGATTTGGAATCGGCACCCTGAAATTAGTCTAGAACAGCTGCAAAAGTCCAGGCCAGAAAATTTTTATTTTTTTGTTGACCAGTGTAATAAACCGGGTTGCATTGCTCCAATGCCATCCTAATATCGGAAGAGCGTTCCAGACGGCCGCAGAAGTGCATGTGAAAGCGAGCGATGCGGTGCCCGTCTTTGATTGATGGCCAGCCATAAGCCACTTGCGAGGATGACCGGGAGTTTGCATGAACGTTTATGGAAAGCACTTTGTGTGTGTGTGTAACGAGCGAGACCTCGTACCGTATTCGTTGGGCAACCGAAAGCCAACGCAAGCACTGGACGGACAACGGTCGGGTCTTGCAGTTACCCCGTCCCGACACGTGCCAGAGGATTTTGTACACACAGCAGCTTGGCAATGTTTTTGCCAGACCTCCCGTAGAGTAGTGGGTTGCAATAACCGAGCCTTGTCGATGCTATGCCATTAGCCAAGCGGCAAACGTTCGAGCGCATTTAACAGGACAAAGCGGAGATGTGGTGTCATGGTTGGTTCTTGATATTTTTTTTGGGGGTGAGATCGCCGCCTTAATGAAATGCCTCCAGACAGACAATTAATAAAGTTGCCGTATGATGAAAAAAAACGTGGTTGATTACTGTTATACGTTGCGTGCGAACACACTGGTACACAAGAGGTCGTGGATTAAATCCCAACCCCGACGCCCGCTGCTGTATATTTGGAGTTTGCGTGTCTCTCTCTCTCAGTGGTGAGATGTTGACTACCTCGCCTGGTATGCAGGAGGTCGTGGATTAAATCCCAACCCCGACGCCCGCTGCTGTATATTTGGAGTTTGCGTGTCTCTCTCTCTCAGTGGTGAGATGTTAACTACCTCGCCTGGTATGCAGGAGGTCGTGGATTAAATCCCAACCCCGACGCCTGCTGCTGTATATTTGGAGTTTGCGTGTCTCTCTCTCAGTGGTGAGATGTTGACTCCCTCGCCTGGTATGCAGGAGGTCGTGGATTAAATCCCAACCCCGATTCCTGCTGCTGTATATTTGGAGTTTGCGTGTCTCCGTGGATTTGTCTCCGTGCCCTCTGGTTTTCCCCTCCACATCTATCAACATGCGTTTAGAGTATTTGGCTGCTATGGATTTCCGCGTGACGATAACCCACTTAACTGAGAATTCATTTGTGATCGCCAGCTCGCTTCTGAAAAGAACTATGCAGCTCAGTGGACCTTACCCGGTAAAATAAAAACATTACACCATTGGAACCTCATTTGCCAGTAAAAAATATGATAATTGTTTTTTTTACCCTTCTATCTGGCAACAAAACTGACACCTTTTTTTACAAGGAGTCATGTTTACATAGACCACAATACCTGCAGTCATAATGCAAACAAAAAACATAACTCTGATAAAGGACAGTGCACATTATCAGAGTTATGTTTTTCGTTTGCATTACGACTGCAGGTATTGTGGTCTATGTAAACATGACTCCTTGTAAAAAGGTGTCAGTTTTGTTGCTAGATAAAAAGGTAAAAAAGCAATCATAATTATTACTGATTTAAAGCTTTCGTGACTGCAGGGATTCATCTTCTTGGTTCTTTCGGTAAAGTCACGTAGAAGGGAAATAAGAAAATACAAAAATAAAATAAAAATTCTCACGACGTTTCGGCCACAACGCAAGCAGCCGTCCTCAGGTGAAGAACAGGTCTGTCGGAAAAACCTGAGGATGGCTGCTTGCGTTGTGGCCGAAAGGTCGTGAGAATTTGTATTTTATTATGTTTTATTTTATTATTATTTTATTATTTCCCTTCTACGTGACTTTACCGAAAGAGCCAAGAAGATGATTATGACTGGCCAAGATTAGATAGAGAATCAATTGAAATTGAGAAGAATTAAAATCATATTCTTGGTTCTTTCGCTAAAGTCACGTAGAAGGGAAATAATAAAATAATAAAATATAAAACAACAAAAATTCTCACGACGTTTCGACTGCAACAATCATCATCGGGTGTGAAATCCACCCCTGGCTGTTGATTTCACACCTGACGATGATTGCTTGTGTTGCAGTCGAAACGTCGTGAGAATTTTATTTTATTATTTTATTATTATTTTATTATTTCCCTTCTACGTGACTTTACCGAAAGAACCAAGAAGATATTTATGACTGGCCAAGATTAGTTAGAGAATCAATTGAAATTGAGAAGAATTAAAATCATATTCTTGGTTCTTTCGCTAAAGTCACGTAGAAGGGAAATAATAAAATAATAAAAATATTAAACAAAAATTCTCACGACGTTTCGACTGCAACAATCATCATCGCGTCTGAAATCCACCCCTGGCTGTTGATTTCACACCTGACGATGATTCCTTGTGTTGCAGTCGAAACGTCGTGAGCATTTTTATTGTTTAATATTTTTATTATTGTATTATTTCCCTTCTACGTGACTTTACCGAAAGAACCATGAAGATAATTATGACTGGCCAAGATTAGTTAGAGAATCAATTGAAATTGAGAAGAATTCAAATCATTTTAATCGCCGTGACAGCTACAGACTCGGCGCAGCCTGGGAGCGTATTATTAAGTAACACACAACACACACACATTGCAATTCCTTACACGTGAGTCACATGCTAAGTGGCTGATTACTGATCTGTTACATAATTGCATTCACCCTCACCCCAGAGGTCGCAAACGGGTTTTGATTCCTTACCCGTACCCGCCCGCACCAGGGTCACAAACGGGTACGGGTATCGGGTACCCGATTGCGACCTCTGGGATGAAGCCACGTTGCAGGCGCGGGTGGGTTGATTCTAGGAACTTGAATTGTGAGAAGAGACAAGACGTTGGGAAATGAGTGACAAACGGTGACTCACCAGTGACTCACGGCCTACCCGTACCCATACCCGGCCGCACCAGGGTCGCAGACGGTAGCCGGGTATCGGGTAGGGTACGGGTATCGGGTACCCGGTTGCGACCTTTGCCCCATCCCCCGCCCCTGATCTCGAATCCTGATGGGGTTCAACAACGATCACATCGTGATTCTAAACTATTTAAGCCTGAGAGCAGGTGGTTTGGCTTCACTCTTCTGGCAAATCGCCCGAGGATGCTGAATGTAATTACCAGCGAAACGTCGTGCTACTCAAGGTGTAAATTCTAGATTTGAAGCTTTCGTGACTGCAAGGTTTCACGTAGGTAAAAAATTGAATGAAAATTAATAAAAATAAATTAATCAAAAATCACGACGTTTCGGAGGCAACACAAGTCTCCGTCATCAGGTGGGACCGTCACAGCCAGATTTGCTGCATCAAGTGAGGCAGGGATTCCAAGAAGTTGTAAATGTTGTGGATTAACTCTTCAGTTTCATTTATTCAGCAAAGTCTTCCAGAAAGAAAGCACCGTATTTTCAACGCTGTTGTGCGAAAATCCCCAGAGGGATGCAAGTCAAACAACAACAACAACCGTAAGACAATTTAGATGAAAGTTATCAGGCTAACTCTGTGCTACAACAAACAAACATGGCTAATTATTCTTTGGTTCTTTCGGTTAAGTCACGTCTAAAGCTAAAATAATAAATTAAATAATAGCATATTACGACGTTTCGATTGCAACACAAGCAATCATCATCAGGCATAAAAGAAATAGCGATATAAAATCTAACCAGAAAACTATAGACAGACATATTAGCAGACAGATATCACCAAGATACATAGCGAGAGCAACACAGGAACCAGAGAGGGGTGATCATCTCTGTGGGGTGGCCTTAAATAGACAGAGGGGGGAGGAGGCAGAGAGAGGGAGGGGAGTTAGAGAAAAAATGTAGCATATCAATGAGTGGACAACAGACGTGATGCTGCAAGTGCGATGACACGGCAAGCAAGCCTGAAAATTAGGAGGACACACTAAAATTAAATAACCTAGTCAAATATCGAAATGTAATGTAATACAACACAGAAGGTCGGTCAACACGCAATGAACGCATAGCCTGGTTGATTACGTATTTCAAAGATTGCTAAGTTAGAATTTAAGTAGCCAGAGAGAGAGAAAAGATGAGCTTAAAATTTCCCCGTAGAAGTGGTTCATCTTAATTTTAGAACTTTCGTGACTGCAGGGATTATTATTTGGTTCTTTCGGTTAAGTCACGTCTAAAGAAAAACCGAAAGAACCAAATAATAATCCCTGCAGTCACGAAAGTTCTAAAATTAAAACATGGCTAAACCAAACGTTTTCAAAATCACCAAAATAAAGCCATAAAACAATATAAATTTCGATTTAAAGCTTTCGTGACTGCAGGGATTCATTTTCTTGGTTCTTTCGGTAAAGTCACTTAGAAGGGAAATAATAAAATAATAAAAATAAAACATAAAATAATTCTCACGACGTTTCGGCCACAATGCAAGCAGCCGTCCTCAGGTGAAGAATGAAACGCCACCAGGCTTGGAGCGAAATTGAACCGCCTCTACGGGGAGGGTTTCCACTTAACTTTGAGATCCTTCAACAAGCTCCGGGATAAGAAGGCTCCGCTAATCGAGTCTCTCACCTTTCTGAAGGTAATACCAGACGCATTTACACTAACATCTGCTGCTGTAACTTCTCCTCTTGATATGCAAATTGTTTTGTCAAGGCGCTCTTCTTCCCACCTCCCCCTCCCCTCCAACGCAGCTTAAATATACGCTCCAAGCTTGGTGGTGTTTCATTATTCACCTGAGGACGGCTGCTTGCGTTGTGGCCGAAACGTCGTGAGAATTATTTTATTATGTTTTATTTTTATTATTTTATTATTTCCCTTCTACGTGACTTTACCGAAAGAACCAAGAAGATGAATCCCTGCAGTCACGAAAGCTTTAAATCGAAATTTTAAAACAATATAACTGTGATCATATGAACTGTGATTCAAATTTTACAATAAACGATATCCATGATACACACCGGTGGGCTAAAGTAGTGAACTATTTTGTCAACGTGACAGATGTTTTACTGATTGGCCGTGTCGGGTGGTGGAGGGTTACGACACATTAACAACGCGACCTCACCCAAAAAACTTTATTATGAGGTAAGGCCCATGGGGCAGTCGGTGTGTGTAGGTGTGTAGGTGTGTAGGTGGAGGCAGTCGCCCTCCAGCAACAACGGAGGGCGGAGGAGCGACGCTCACAACAACGAGTGGAGCGCCGGGTGGCTAAAGCACAGCAAGTTGGCACAGTAGGGGGCACAGGTGGTGCATCAGCCAGTCATCTCGGTCATCTCGGTCAGTCGACCCGTGGCACCTGCTGGGTCTGTCCACTTTGCCCCCTTGAGGTCTTGTCGCAGGCTACACGGGGGAGCTTTGTCTTTGTGTCGAGGTGTGTGCGTGTGTAGGCCTGTGAGGCTTTGTGTGTAGGCCTGTGGGTGTCAATAGGTGTGTGTAGGTGTGTGTGTTTCACCTGTGTGTAGGTGTATAGGTGTGTGTGTAGGTGTGTGTGTGTAGGTGTGTGTGTGTAGGTGTGTGTGTGTGTGTAGGTGTGTGTGTGTAGGTGTATGTAGGTGTGTGTAGGTGTATAGGTGTGTGTGTAGGGGTGTGTGTGTCGGTGTGTGTGTAGGTGTATGTAGGTGTGTGTGTGTGTAGGTGTGTGTGTAGGTGTGTGTGTGTAGGTGTGTGTGCGTAGGTGTGTGTGTAGGTGTGTGTGTATAGGTGTATATGTGTGTGTGTAGGTGTATAGGTGTGTGTGTAGGTGTGTGTGTATAGGTGTATATGTGTGTGTGTAGGTGTGTGTGTAGGTGTGTGTAGGTGTGTGTGTAGGTGTAGGTGTGTGTGTGTTACAGTTGCCACAGTAGGGGGCACAGGTGGTGCATCAGCCAGTCATCTCGGTCATCTCGGTCAGTCGACCCGTGGCACCTGCTGGGTCTGCCCCGTGACCTCCTGCCGGCGGGCGTTCGACACTTCACGTGATAGCCTCAAGGTGCACATGGCCTGGCACAAGCGTCGTGGTGACGTCACCGCCACTTAGTGGCGAATGGCGGTTGTTGTTGTTATAGGTGTAAATGACGTCACGCACCTAGGGGTGGGGTCAGACATTTGTGACGATGTGTGACGAGGGGGTTCAGAAATGTCAAATCAAAATGCGCAACTTTAAATGAATATAGACAACACGTTCTACTTAGTTAAATAGACTTTGTAATAAATGTTGTCTCCTACAACATCAGAGTGCAGCGCCACATTAAATACGCACCACAATGACAATTGTCCATCTTCTTGGTTCTTTCGGTAAAGTCACGTAGAAGGGAAGTAATAAAATAATAAAAATAAAAATAATAAAATAAAATAATAAAAATAAAATTATTTTATTTTATTAAATTATTTTTTATGTGTTTTATTTAAAACAAAATAAATAATCCTCAATTATTTTATTATTTTTTATTTAAAATAATTCTCAATAATTTTATTATGTTTTATTTTTATTATTTTATTACTTCCCTTCTACGTGGTGACTTTACCGAAATAACCAAGAAGATGAATCCCTGCAGTCACGAAAACTTTAAATCGAAATTTAATGACAATAGTTTAAAGCGATTTGAAGCAAGTTTTATTTTTTTTGGGGAGGTGGGGGCAGAGCTTTGTGACGTCATGTGACGAGGGGGGGGTCAAAAATTGTCAAAAATCGTGTGAGTGACGTCATTTATGGACGGCCCCAAGGTGCACTTCGAGACCACGTGACGTTGTCAAAGGTTCCTCGGAGGAGGAAGGGGTCACGACCCCTTCCATTAGACCACGCCCCCTTAGCGGCCCCGCCCTCTCTCCCCCCAAGCCCCTCCCCCTCTTCAATTAGACCCCGCCCACTTTGTAGACCCGCCCACTCCCCTCAAGCCCCTCCCCCTCTCTCATTGGACCCGCCTACTTTGTAGCTCCGCCCACTCCCCCAAGCCCCTCCCTCTTTTCCACTAGACCCCGCCCACTTTGTAGCCCCCGCCCCAAGCCCCTCCCCCTCTCTCATTGGACCTTGCCTCGGCCGTAGCCCCGCCCTCCCTGCCAAGCCCCTCCCCCTCTTACGCTAGACCCCGCCCCTTTGTAGCCCCACCCTTCCCCTCAAGCCCCTCCCCCTCATCCACTAGACCACGCCCCCCCCGTAGCCCCGCCCACTCTCCACCCTCCCCCCATAAGCCCCGCCCCTTTCCAGGTTTGGCTCAATCGGAAGTTGAACTCGGGGCGAGGTGGGGGGAGGGGAGCCAATTAACCCGCTCAGCCACTTCGGTGGTGGGGGGGAGTGTGGGGGGTGGTGGGGGGGGAGTGTGGGGGGGGAGTGTGGGGGGGGGGTTGTGGGGGGGGAGTGTGGGGGGGGAGTGTGGGGGGGTAGTGGGGGGGAGGGAGTGTGGGGGGTAGTGGGGGGGGGTGTGGGGCGGTAGTGGGGGGGAGGGAGTGTGGGGGGTAGTGGGGGGGGAGGGAGTGTGGGGGGTAGTGGGGGGGAGGGAGTGTGTGGGGGGGGAGTGTGTGGGGGGGGGGTAGTGGGGGGTGTGGTGGGGGGGGAGGGAGTGTGGTGGGGGGTAGTGGGGGGGGTGTGGGGGGTAGGGAGTGGAGGGTAGGTAGTGAGTGTGTGGGGGGGGGGTAGTGGGGGGTGTGGTGGGGGGGGGAGGGGGTGTGGTGGGGGGGGAGGGAGTGTGGTGGGGGGTAGTGGGAGTGTGGTGGGGGGTAGGGAGTGTGTGGGGGGGGGTATCGTACGAGCGTCAACGTAGAGTTGGTGAGCGCCTATTAAAGGTCTGGGCTGTTCGCTCGCGATAATAACCGAGGTGAGAGTCTGTGTGTGTGTGTGTCTGTGTGTGTGTCTGTGTCTCTCTCTGTGTGTCTGTGTGTGTGTGTCTGTCTCTCTCTCTGTGTGTGTCTGTGTGTGTCTGTCTGTGTGTATCTGTCTGTCTGAGTGTGTGTGTCTCTCTCTCTCTGTGTGTGTGTCTGTCTCTCTCTGTGTGTGTGTGTGTGTCTCTCTGTCTGTGTGTGTGTCTGTCTCTCTCTCTCTGTGTGTGTCTGTCTCTCTCTCTCTGTGTGTGTGTCTGTCTGTGTGTGTGTGTCTGTGTGTGTGTGTGTCTCTCTCTCTCTGTGTGTGTGTGTCTGTGTGTGTGTGTGTGTGTCTGTCTCTCTCTCTGTGTGTCTGTGTGTGTGTCTGTGTGTGTGTCTGTGTGTGTGTGTGTCTCTCTCTCTCTGTGTGTGTCTGTGTGTGTGTCTGTGTGTGTGTCTGTCTCTCTCTCTCTGTGTGTGTGTCTGTGTGTGTGTCTGTGTGTGTGTCTGTCTCTCTCTCTGTGTGTGTGTCTCTGTGTGTGTGTGTCTGTGTCTCTGTGTGTGTCTCTGTGTGTGTGTGTCTCTCTGTGTGTGTCTCTGTGTCTGTGTGTGTCTGTGTCTCTCTGTGTCTGTGTCTGCGGTTCCGTCGTCGACCCGGCCTCGCGTGAACTCGCCTGCACTGCCGCGCCACTGGGGAGACAAAGGCGGCCGGGGGCCGCCTCGAGCAGCACTTTGCCCCCTTGAGGTCTTGTCGCAGGCTACACGGGGGAGCTTTGTCTTTGTGTCGACGTGTGTGCGTGTGTAGGCCTGTGAGGCTTTGTGTGTAGGCCTGTGGGTGTCAATAGGTGTGTGTAGGTGTGTGTGTTTCACCTGTGTGTAGGTGTATAGGTGTGTGTGTAGGTGTGTGTGTGTAGGTGTGTGTGTAGGTGTGTGTGTGTGTGTGTAGGTGTGTGTGTGTAGGTGTATGTAGGTGTGTGTAGGTGTATAGGTGTGTGTGTAGGTGTGTGTGTCGGTGTGTGTGTAGGTGTATGTAGGTGTGTGTGTGTGTAGGTGTGTGTGTGTAGGTGTGTGTGCGTAGGTGTGTGTGTAGGTGTGTGTGTATAGGTGTATATGTGTGTGTGTAGGTGTATAGGTGTGTGTGTAGGTGTGTGTGTATAGGTGTATATGTGTGTGTGTAGGTGTGTGTGTAGGTGTGTGTAGGTGTGTGTGTAGGTGTAGGTGTGTGTGTGTTACAGTTGCCACAGTAGGGGGCACAGGTGGTGCATCAGCCAGTCATCTCGGTCATCTCGGTCAGTCGACCCGTGGCACCTGCTGGGTCTGTCCACTTTGCCCCCTTGAGGTCTTGTCGCAGGCTACACGGGGGAGCTTTGTCTTTGTGTCGACGTGTGTGCGTGTGTAGGCCTGTGAGGCTTTGTGTGTAGGCCTGTGGGTGTCAATAGGTGTGTGTAGGTGTGTGTGTTTCACCTGTGTGTGTGTAGGTGTATAGGTGTGTGTGTAGGTGTATAGGTGTGTGTGTGTGTAGGTGTGCGTGTGTAGGTGTAGGTGTGTGTGTGTAGGTGTGTGTGTTTCACCTGTGTGTGTGTGTGTAGGTGTGTGTGTAGGTGTGTGTAGGTGTGTTTCACCTGTGTGTGTGTAGGTGTGTGTGTTTCACCTGTGTGTGTGTAGGTGTATAGGTGTGTGTGTAGGTGTGTAGGTGTGTGTGTGTGTAGGTGTGTGTGTGTGTAGGTGTGTGTGTTTCACCTGTGTGTGTGTAGGTGTGTGTGTGTGTAGGTGTATGTGTGTGTAGGTGTGGGTAGGTGTGTTTCACCTGTGTGTGTGTGTAGGTGTGTGTGTGTTTCACCTGTGTGTGTAGGTGTGTGTGTGTGTAGGTGTGTGTGTGTTTCACCTGTGTGTGTAGGTGTATTGGTGTGTGTAGGTGTATAGGTGTGTAGGTGTGTGTGAGTAGGTGTGTGTGTAGGTATATTGGTGTGTGTAGGTGTATAGGTGTGTAGGTGTGTAGGTGTGTGTGTGTAGGTGTGTAGGTGTGTGTAGGTGTGCGTAGGTGTGTGTGTGTAGGTGTGTAGGTGTGTGTGTAGGTGTTCGTGTGTGTAGGTGTATTGGTGTGTGTAGGTGTGTGTGTGTGCGTAGGTGTATAGGTGTGTAGGTGTGTGTGTGTTACAGTTGGTACAGTAGGGGGCAACAGGTGGTGTATCAGCCAGTCATCTCAGTCAGTCGACCCGTGGCACCTGCTGGGTTTGCCCCGTGACCTCCTGCCGGCGGGCGTTCGACACTTTACGTGGCCTCAAGGTGCACATGGCCTGGCACAAGCGTCGTGGTGACGTCACCGCCACTTAGTGGCGAATGTCGGTTGTTGTTGTTGTGAGTGTGTAGGTGTGTAGGTATAAGTGTAGGTGTGTAGGTGTATAGGTGTGTGTGTGTGTGGGTGTATAGGTGTGTGTGTGTATAGACTGTAACAACTACAGGGGAATCTCACTCCTCAGTGTGCCGGGAAAGGTCCTGGCAAGGATTATTCAACATCGCCTTGCCAGGCACGCTGAGGAGAGGCTTGTGGAGCCCCAATGTGGTTTCAGATGCCATATTTTCTGTCCGTTTGCTACAGCAGAGGTGTAGGGAATTCCAACAATACCTACATCTCTGCTTTATTGACCTGGTCAAGGCCTGTGATACCATCAGTAGGCCTGGGCTCTGGGTTGTTCTTCGTGCTTTCGAAGTCTCTGACCCTCTGCTCACGATAATTAAGGACCTTCATGATGGTGAGCGGGCCCGGGTAAAACTACGTGGCCGGGAGTCGGAGCCATTCCCTGTTCACCTTGGGGTGCGACAGGGATTTCTTCTGGCTCCAACATTATTTAACATCTATTTCTACCACGTAGTTCGTGAAGGCTTCAGTAGCATTACCGGAGGAATTTCCATCTGGTACAGATACAATGAGAGGCTGATCGATGCCCGGGTATGGTCAAGGGATGGCTCCCTATTGGTCAACCACGTTATGTATGCCGATGACCTGGTAATTGCGGCTCACTCAGAGAAGTTGGAGGCGCTGCTGCTGCTGAAATTGGAGTGTGTCACTAAGAGGTGTGGCCTTACCATCAGCCCCACCAAAACTAAGCACCTGCCTGGGATTTTGTACCATCTGGCACTCCACCCCCACAACTCCCAATCGGGGCAGTTGTGGAGAGAGTGGAGAGTTTCCCATACCTGGGCAGTGTGCTTATGACCGGCTCCTGTTTAACAGCAGAGGTCTCACTCCTAATCAGCCGAGCGGCATTATCTTTTCATCGGTTGCGTAACGCTGTGTGGAAGCTACCTGGTCTATCACTCTGCACGAAGCTTCAGGTCTTCTCAGCCACGGTCATTCCCTCCCTTCTCTGTGCTTGCGAAACGTGGACACCCCTAATGGAACATCTTCGCCGGTTAGAAACATTTAAGCTGGCCTGCCTACGATGCATCCTGGGTTTAACCAGGCTGGATTGTGTGAGGAGCTCACAAATCCTTTAAAGATGTGGACGAAGTCCTATCGGTGAGCTCCTCCGGCAGGCAAGGCTGCGTTGGCTGGGTCATGTAGCCCGCATGCCCAGCCACCGCATGCCTAAACAGCTTTTGTTCGGCCGGATCGAGGGGGCTAAACGGGCGCGGCACGGGCTAGAGAGGAGATGGAGTGATGTGGTACAGGAGGACGTGGAGCTGAGTGGACTTGCCGATGACTGGTACCAACGGTGTCAAGATCGGCCTCAGTGGAAGAGGCTCGTGAAGGACGCTACTGGGAGTTGGAGGCAGTCGCCCTCCAACAACAACGGAGGGCGGAGGAGCGACGCTCACAGCGAGCGGAGCGCCGGGTGGATAAAGCACAGAAAGTTGGCACAGTAGGGGGCACAGGTGGTGCATCAGCCACTCGTCTCAGTCAGTCGACCCGTGGCACCTGCTGGGTCTGCCCCGTGACCTGCCAGCGGGCGTTCAACACTTCAAGTGGCCTCAAGGTGCACATGGCCTGGCACAAGCGTCGTGGTGACGTCACAGCCACTTAGTGGCGAATGGCGGTTGTTGTTGCATGTATATAGATGCAACAACAACGAAGAATGTACAAAAACAACAACTTGGAGAAGTACAAACAAATGCAACAGAAGATCAGAGAAGCAATCCGACAGGCAAAAGAAAAGTGGATGGAAGAACAATGCGCCGAGATTGAAGAACTAATTAAAAAACATGACAATTTTACTCTGCACAAGAAGCTCAAAGAAGCTGGTAACATCTACAGACCAGCCCCAACAGCTGCCTTGTATGCGGACAACAACCAACCAATCCTAAATAAACAAGAAAAAATGGACACCTGGACAAACTATATACACAAGCTCTATGGCGCCGCGAGAACACCTGCAGAAAAAGACCAACAGATGTCGAAAGACGCTCTACACATTTTAACATCAGAAGTAGAACATGCAATCAAAACAGCTAAGTCAGGCAAAGCGTGCGGGCCCGACACAATCCATGTAGAATTGCTCAAACTATTAGACAGTAACAACATACGACAACTGACTAATTGGTACAATCAAATATACATTGGCAATAAAATTCCATCCGACTGGCTACAATCCATCTTTGTGGCCATACCAAAGAAAGCAACAAGCCGGGAATGCGAGGACTACAGACTGATAAGCTTGATGAGCCACGTGCTGAAAGTCTTCCTGAAGGTGATCCAACAGCACATACACTCCACATGCGAAAATGCATTGAAGAACACACAGTTTGGCTTCTGCAAAGGACTAGGCACAAGAGAAGCAATCTTCTGTCTACAGATACTACGACAGCGATGCTACGAACATCAGAAAGAAGTGTACATCTGCTTCATAGATTACGAGAAAGCCTTTGACTCAGTCGACCACGACCGACTAGCAGCTCTATTAAAACAACTGGGACTAGATAAAAACGACATCAACTTCATCATTGCTCTTTATTGGAAGCAAACAGCCCAACTCCGATATGACAACGAATTGACAGACCCAACACCAATACAAAAAGGTGTACGACAAGGCTGCCCACTTTCACCCAGTCTTTTCAACATCTACTCGGAGCAGATTTTTAATCGAACACTAGCAGATAAAAACATTGGTATTAAAGTCAATGGACAATACATCAACAACATCAGGTATGCCGACGACACTGCACTGCTGGCCGATTCGGAACAAGACCTACAACAAATCTTGGACGAGGTTGCCACAGAGAGTCAAATATGGGGCTTACGAATTAATAAAAAGAAAACAAAGGTTATGAAGGTCAGCCGAACTACAAGCGAAATAACAATCAAGCTTGGCAGCGAAAAATTGGAACAAGTACACCGATTTAAATACCTTGGTGTAATCATTGACGATCAGTTGAACCATGAAGTCGAAATCAAGAGCAGAATTGAACAAGCAAGGCAAGCATTTATTAAATGGAAAACACTCCTTGCAGACCGCAACTTGAGTACATCACTGAAACTGCGCACACTGAAATGCTACATCTGGTCAATTTTGCTGTACGGAGTAGAGACGTGGACATTGACAACAACAGCAACAAAAAGGCTCGAAGCTTTCGAGATGTGGCTGTATCGAAGAATGCTGAAAATCTCATGGACAGCCAAAACCACCAATACACAAGATCTGCAAGATATGGGCACTGACAGGCAACTGCTGAAGACCATCGTTAGCAGGAAGTGTTACTACCTAGGCCACATTGCCCGAAACGACCACAAATACCAGCTAATTAAGCAAATCCTGGAAGGAAAAATCGAAGGGAAAAAACGACCAGGACGGCCAAAAACGACATGGCTCAGTAACATCAAAACATGGCTACAATTAACAACAGCACAAACTCTACACGCCGTGCTAGACCGGGACCAATATCATCGTGAAGTCGCACACGCCGTTAGGCAGCACTAAAGAAGAAGAAGATGTGTGTAGGTATATAGGTGTGAATAAGTGTGTGTCAGCCTGTGGGTATGAAGAGGTGTTTGTTGTGTGTAGGTCTGTAGGTGTGAATCGGTGTGTATGTAGGTGTGACGAGTGTATCGGTGTTTGTGTAGTGATGTAAGTGTGTAGGTGCGATCTTAATGTTGGAGCTTTCGTGTCTGCAGGAATTATTCTTTGGTTCTTTCGGTTAAGTCACGTCTGAAGATAAAATAATAAATTTAATAATAGCATATTACGACGTTTCGATTGCAACACAAGCAATCATCATCAGGCATTAAAGAAATAGCAAGAAAAATCTAACTAGAAAACTATAGACAGACATACAAACAGACAGACATCACCAAGACACACACAGAGAGAGGACACATATCGGCACAAAGAGAGAGGTCGTTTCTGTGACGGGGCCTTGTGTTCTCTCTCTGTGTGTCCTTGTGATGTCTGTCTGCTTGTATGTCTGTCTATAGTTTTCTAGTTCGATTTTTGTTGCTATTTCTTTTAGGCCTGATGATGATGATGATTGCTTGTGTTGCAATCGAAACGTCGTAATATGCTATTATTTAATTTATTATTTTATCTTTAGACGTGACTTAACCGAAAGAACCAAAGAATGTGTAGGTGTGGTTTGCGGGAGTGGAGTGGTTAGCGCTTCGCTGCGCTACGGACCCGACGGCTCGAGTTCTATTCCCGCTCACCGGTCACCAACACCGGCGATGATGATCCGAACCGGTCTTGGGCCACCCCTAGGTCGACTCAGCCTCAAATGAGTACCTGGCGCGGTGCGTTGTAAACATCGCCACTGGGGAGACAAAGGCGATCGGGCGTGGTGATGGCCTTAATCTAAGTTGTCTTGTGGTTGTTGTTGTTGTTTGACTTGCATCCCACTTGGATTTTTGCACATTTTTGTGTACGGTGATTTTTCTGCAATATTTTGCCGTCTTTTCATGGATTTTCTGTTTGCACTCAAGTCACATAGTCACTTGAAGATGTTTTTTGTTCATGTTTTTGTTTTTTGTTTGTTGCGGTTGCACCCGATTCAAGAGCCGAATGGCTCACAGGGCTACTACACCTAATACATGAACTTGAAATTGAACCCACCCCTTCGTGTGCCACCGTGCCGGCCTTCGCGGATGCTGCTACTCGCTAACAGCACTTGCCGCTGCAGTCTATTCACAGGCGATACAGGGAGATCTCTCTTGGCACGGCGGGGAGCACAGGTGGTGCATCTGCCAGTCATCTCGGGCAACCCATGGCGCCTGGGTCTGCCCCGTGACCTCCTCTGCCAGCGAGAGCCTCAAGGTGCACCTAGCCTGGCGCAAGCGCTTTGGTGACGTCGCCACGACTCGGTGGCTAATGGTTGGTGTGTGTGCGCATGGTATCTATAGAGAAATAAGTATAACCCGTAAAAACAAAGTTTTTCACTATAAATCCTTTATATGCGTGGCGGCTCGAGTCCTCTCGTCCTCTGGCTTGAGATGGCTGCCACCTATGGGTCAGATGATTGCATGGCACCATTAAGCAATTGGTAATTAAATATAATTTCTTTGTCCTAAAAAGTGTAAAATTTTGGAAAAAATTTTCACGAACATTAATTGTCACGCACAACGAGTCTGTGTGGAAATTTTCAGCTCGATTGGATCACGGGAAGTGGGTTAAAAAACGACTGAAAGATTTGCACGGTCCTAAGCAAGCAAGCGAACTTAATATAAAGGATTTAATCAAAGGGAAATTTGTGAATGTGTGTGTCTGTTCGAAATGTTTAGCGTACTTCCCGACATGCAACAGACTTAAAATTTGGCACGTGGGTAGCTTCCAGACTGTACACAATGCAAAACGTATAAAAATAGACTTTTGTATTTTGGGGGGGGGGCGGGGGGCGCAATAATGGATTTATTTTGCACGGCAAGTGAGCGGTGACGTCACATCGGTGACGTCACCTCTCTGTGATGTCACCCACACGCGGCAGCGTCACGCAGTGTGCCTGCTGACGTCACTCACCCCCCAAACCTTCCGCGTAGGCCGTGTACTAATCCAAGACAAGAATCCAAGTCCCGGGCGAAGCCAGGTAGCGAAGCTCGTTTTTATTTATCGATGTGTCTTCTTGGTTCTTTCGGTAAAGTCCCGTAGAAGGGAAGAAATAATAAAACATAACAAAATAATTCTCACGACGTTTTGGCCACAACGCAAGCAGCCGAAACGTCGTGAGAATTTTATTTTATGTTTTATTTTTATTATTTTATTACTTCCCTTCTACGTGACTTTACCGAAAGAACCAAGAAGATGAATCCCTGCAGTCACTAAAGCTTTAAATTGAAATTTGATATGCAGTCTTATTGGTTCTTTCGGTAAAGTCACGTAGAAGGGAAGTAATAAAATAATAAAACATAACAAAATAATTGTCGCGACGTTTCGGCCACAACGCAAGCAGCCGTCTTCAGGTGGAAAACAGGTCTCTCTGCCTTCTCGACAGACCTGTTCTTCACCTGAGGACGGCTGCTTGCGTTGTGGCCTAAACGTCGTGAGAATTATTTTATTATGTTTTATTTTTATTATTTATTACTTCCCTTCTACGTGATGACTTTACCGAAAGAACCAAGAAGATGAATCCCTGCAGTCACGAAAGCTTTAAATCGAAATTTGATCTGCAGTCTTCTTGGTTCTTTCAGAGTTATGTTTTTTTATTTGCATTATGGCTGCAGGTATTGTGGTCTATGCAAACATGACTCCTCGTAAAAAAGGTGTCAGTTTTGTTGCCAGATAGAAGGGAAAAAAAACCAATTATCTTGTTTAATGATCGTAGGCGGCATATCGCGTGGAAAGTTTCTCGGGGCGGACAAAAACGCGCGTCGGGTTTTCCGTCGGCGCGAATTTCACGTGGCGCGATGGATGCGTCGGGCGAACGCAATTTCTTTGCCAGAACGCGGATGCGAATCGATTTATTAACGGAACTACGTCGCAGCACGAGGAGGGATAAGGCGTCCGTGGGGCGGCTGCCCCAGCGTCACGGGGATACTGCTGGATGCTACTCGTCGCTACCCTAAATACGCGCGCCTCGGGTCTTCGCTCGGCCCTGTCGTACGCATCTCACGCGCTTATCGCTCACTTTGCTTCTTAGCCTTGCACGTAGCACGCGTGCCAACGAGGGCACTCTGTTGATCTTGATAATGTTCAAGTTCTGTGCAAAACGAGTTACGTTTTGCAACAGAACTTGGGAGGCTGATCGATGCCCGGGTATGGTCAAGGGATGGCTCCCTATTGGTCAACCACGTTATGTATGCCGATGACCTGGTAGTTGCGGCTCACTCAGAGGAGGAGTTGGAGGTGCTGCTGCCGCTGAAACTGGAGTGTGTCACTAAGAGGTGGGGCCTTACCATCAGCTCCACCAAAACGAAGCACCTGCCTGGGTATTTTGTACCATCATACACTCCACCCCCACAACTCCCAATCGGGGCAGTTGTGGAGAGAGTGGAGAGTTTCCCATACCTGGGCAGTGTGCTCATGACCGGCTCCAGTTTCACAGCAGAGGTCTCACTCCGATATTTGTTTTCACCGTTCTGCTTCTCAAGTGAAGTATGAAAGTAATATTATTACACTTTTGAACTACATGCCTGTACAGGTCACCATGTGAGCAGGCAATCACGGGTATCGAGATTTCTTGCACCTAAAAACGGCAGGGTGTGTACGCATGATGTGCATGCAGAATAGAATTTAAGCTACATCATTAGACCTCCTTTGCCAGTACCAAAATATAAAAATGCAAACAAAAAACACACCATGCGTTTTGACTGCAAGTGTTGTGGTTAATGCAGACATGAATCCTCGTAAAAAGGTTTAAGTTTTGTTGCCAGAAAAAAGGGGGGAAACGCCTATTATTAGAATCGATGCTTTCGTGACTGCAGGAATTACTATACTCATTGGTTCTTTGGATAAAGTCACGTACGTAGAAATCAAATAAATTGTAAATAAATTAAAAATATATAAAAAAAAAAAATTTAATTGATGAAAATTTTATTTAAATAAAATTAAAAATTTGAATGAATAATTTTAAAATTGATCTACATTTTATTTTATTTCTACATACGTGACTTTACCGGAAAGGACCAATGAGTGTGATAATTACCGTATGAGTAACCTAACCGGTAATGTATATAAATACACTTGATACAGCAAATCTGGCTGTGACGGTCCCACCTGATGACGGAGACTTGTGTTGCCTCCGAAACGTCGTGATTCTTAAATCCTTTATATTAAGTTCGCTTGCTTGCGTGCTTGCGTGCTTGCTTACGACCGTGCAAATCTTTCGGTCGTTTTTTAACCCACTTCCCGTGATCCAATCGAGCTGACGTTTTGCACACAGACTCGTTTAGGGAATTTTTTTTAAATATTGAATTACCAATTGCTTAATGCTGGCAGACAATCATCTGACCCATAGGTGGCAGCCATCTCAAGCCAGAGGACGAGAGGACTCTAGCCGCCACGCATATAAAGGATTTAGAGTGAAAAACTTTGTTTTTACGGGTTATACTTACTATTTTATTTCTATGATTATTTCTATTATTATTTATTTTTATTTTTTACCTACGTGACTTTACCGAAAAAACCTAAGAGTATAAATACATTACCCCCCACCCACCCCCCTCTCTGCCTTTCAAACCTGATTAGCTCACAACTGACGACATCACATTTATCCCCCCCCTCTCCCCCCCGCGTCTATTTAAGACCGACACAGGAGGAAGATTTCGATTTAAAGATTTCGTGACTCCAGGGATTCATCTTCTTGGTTCTTTCGGTAAAGTCATGTAGAAGGGAAATAATGAAATAATACAAATAAAACATAATAAATACAATTCTCACGACGTTTCGGCCACAACGCAAGCAGCCGTCCTCAGGTGAAGAACAGGTCTGAGGATGGCTGCTTGCGTTGTGGCCGAAACGTCGTGAGAATTGTATTTTATTGTGTTTTATTAAAATAATAAGAATAAAACATAATAAAAAATATAATAAAATAATAAAAATAAAACATAATAAAATACAATTCTCACGACGTTTCGGCCAAAACATAAGCAGCCGTCCTCAGGTGAAGAACAGGTCTGTCTTTCCGACAGACCTGTTCTTCACCTGAGGACGGCTGCTTGCGTTGTGGCCGAAACGTCGTGAGAATTATTTAGTATTAAGTTTTATTTTTATTATTATATTTTTTCCCTTCTACGTGACTTTACCGAAAGAACCAAGAACAGGAGGAAGATCTCTCCACCACGATGCCGGTTGTTGTTGTTCTTGTCATTGTCGGCAGAATGTCACGGCACCCGAATTGTAAATGCTGCGGTGGTGGCTTTACGCTCCGACGCGCTGCCGTTTTACTGCCGAACCAGTAACCAATTCATATTCTTAGGTTTTTTCGGTAAAGTCATGTAGGTAAAAAATTTAAATTAATAAAAGTAAAATAAAAATAAAATAAAAATCACGACGTTTCGGAGGCAACACAAGCTTCCGTCTTCAGGTGGAACCGTCACAGCACGATAGCTGTATCAAGTGAGAGAAATTCCAAGAACACAGTCCTTGTATATATACTGGTTGAGGGTGGGAGGAGCCAAGGTAGGCTCAGGATATTTTTTTAAAATAAAACAAAAAAAATATCCAGGGCCTACCTTGGCTCCACCCCACCCTCAACCAGTATATATACAAATACTGTTTCTTGGAATTTCTCTCACTTGATGCAGCAATCGTGCTGTGACGGTTCCACCTGAAGACGGAAGCTTGTGTTGCCTCCGAAACGTCGTGATTTTTATTTTATTTTTTATTTTACTTTTATTAATTTTAATGTTTTACCTACGTGACTTTACCGAAAACAAAACCTAAGAATATGAATCCTTGCAAGTCACGAAAGCTTCAAATCTACAGTAACGAGTTGTCGCACGCTTCGTTTATGTGACTCTAACCTCGGCTGGCTGACGGGCAGGACTTACCGGCTCATTTGTACACGAAGCCATACAAATATACAAACACAGACATAATTTCAACCGTGATGATGGTTACAAACTGAGTAATCATTGGAAAGATGTGATTAACCATGCAAAAAAGATTTAACTACACTTATTTGACCAATCTTATTTATTATTTGACAGACAACTATTACAGGTATACCATGTTTACTATGCTTAGTTGTCACAAACCATAACAAAGGCTTACCCTCTTAAGCCTCACCCTACCATATGAATAAAAAGTATAAGCCGTAAAAACAAAGTTTTTCACTCTAAATC